>NW_023270855.1:9056061-9250613 GCF_011800145.1 Mirounga leonina
CTTCTTCTTCTTCTTCTTCTTCTTCTTCTTCTTCTTCTTCTTCTTCTTCTTCTTTTTTAAGATTTTATTTATTTATTTGACAGAGAGAGACACAGCAAGAGAGGGAACACAAGCAGGGGGAGTGGGAGAGGGAGAAGCAGGCTTCCCGCAGAGCAGGAAGCCCGATGTGGGGCTCGATCCCAGGACCCTGGGACCATGACCTGAGCCGAAGGCAGATGCTTAACGACTGAGCCACCCAGGCGCCCCTGTGGTACCCACTTCTACAGATGGTAAGATTGACCAGTAGGTTAGGGTGGATTCACCCTCATCCCTCCATTGAAAAGCTGAATTTTCCCTATCAACAGCAAGTAAATTGTGGTCTGATCATTTGGAACCTGATAAATATCCAGTTCTATTAGTTTTTGACATCTTCCTTATTTGGGGGCACAATAAGATGCTTCAGGCTCATCTTGCACCTCTTTTGCCCCCAGACCTCAACTCAGCCATGTCTCCACGGAGCCCAGATTCCTTTCCATGGAAACAGTATTTGGAAACCACAGTTTGTGCGCTAGCACTCAGTGGAGCTGAGACTGGAACCCAGGCAGCCTGACTTCAGAGCTAGGGCTCTTAACCTCCATGTCCTCTGGTTAATAATGTGTCTTAGTGACAATGACAGTAATAATTGAGACTGCTACTCCTATTTCCAGAGCCACTGTCAGATGCCCTGCCAGGTGCTTCCCAACATCCAAAAAACGTAATCATTATGGCAACCCTCAGAGGTAGGCATTCTTATTCTTTTTTTTTTTTTTTTTTTAAAGATTTATTTATTTATTTATTCATGAGAGACAGACAGAGAGAGAGGCAGAGGGAGAAGCAGGCTCCCAAGGAGCAGGGAGCCCGATGCGGGACTCGATCCCAGGACCCCGGGATCACGACCTGAGCCGAAGGCAGAGGCTTAACCATCTGAGCCACCCAGGCGCCCAGGCATTCTTATTCTTACCTTACAGAAAAGGAAACTGAGACTCTGAAAGATAAGTGGCTTATGCAAGTTCACATGGTAAGTGGAAGGGTATGGATGCAAATTGGGGTCTGTGTGACTCTCAGTCCTGTCCCTGAGACCCTCCGTGCCCACAGCCCCATTCTAACAATGGCAGCTGATACTTACACAGCTCTCGTTAGTTGCCAGGCCCTGGGCCAGGCACCTTCCTTACAAAAACTCATGGAATTCTCATGACGTGACTATGAGGCAAATACTATTATCATCCCCATTTTACAGATAAGAAAATTGAGGTGCAGGGAGGTTCAATAACTTGCCTGAGTTAACATGGATTAAAATCCAAACTTTTTATCAAGGCCCAGAGCCTTCCACCCCCAGGTCTCTGCATGGCTGCCCCTGTCTTATTAGTTGGGTCCTGACACCAATGTCACCCTCTGAGAGGACTTCCCACATCAGCCAGTTTATAATGCTCCCCACTCTTTATGACATCATCATTTTTTGCTCCCGTATCACTTCAGCATTTTATTAAGTTCTCTATTCACTTTCTTACATTCTTGCTTGTTTCTGTCTGGGCCCCATCCTCCCCCCAGGGCGTCAGTTCCTTGAGAGCAGGGACCACGGCTCTCTTGTTCACTTCCACCTTCCAGCACAGAAGGTGATTCCACACCCTTCCACAAGAAGGGCTGCTTTAGCACCCCCTAGCGGCTCAATAGGGGAGGGGAAGAAGGGCGCGAAGAAAGGAGGGTTAGGTCCCAAGCTCCTTCAGTCCTCCCTCCCAGGACCAGAGCAAGGATGGGTCCTCAGGGGGAGAGAATGGAGAACAGAGAGGAATGTGATGAAGAGAGACACTGCAAAGGAACTCGGGGCCCTGGGAGGCCTCGGGGTGCAGCCTGGCTGCCCTCCACAATCCCCTGGGAGGATGTTTCCCTGATTAGGGTTGTCCGATTTGGCAAATAAAACTGTAAGATTCTCAGTTAAGTTTGAATTTCAGATAAACAGTGAATCTTTTTTTGTTTAAAGATTTTATTTTATTTTTTTAAAGTAATCTCTATGCCCAACGTGGGGCTCTAACTCATAACCCTGAGATCAGGAGTCGCATGCTCTACTACTGACTGAGCCAGCCAGTCACCCCTGTGAATCTCTTTTTAAGTGTAAATATGTCATGTACAATATTTGGGATATATTTATATTAAAAAATTGTTTGCTTTTTTTTTTTTTTTAAGATTTTACTTATTTATTTGAGAGCTCTCTCAGGAGGGGGGAGGATAAGAGGGAGGAACAATTTCCCCGCCCAGCAGGGAGTCCAACGTGGGACTCAATACCGGGCCTCCAGGATCACGACCTGAGCCAAAGGCAGTTGCCTAACCAACTGAGCCACCCAGGCGCCCCGAAAAAATTGTTTGCTGTTTATCTGAAATTGAAATTTACAGGGCATCCTGTATTTTCTCTGGTGGCCCTACCCCAGATCGTCACTTTGTGCTAAGTGCAAAGGGAGATTCTTCTGAGCATTAGCCTGCTTTTTAAATATGGAACATTTTGTTTTCACTCCTGAATAAGGAAGTAGTCTCTTTACTGATCTAACAGAAGGAGAATGTCTGCGAAAACAGCAGCTTGTTAGAGCAGATTAGCTCCAAGGGGTCGGGTAAATACCATGGGGAGGGCAAGGCAAATGCCTCGTCCTGAAGTCCGAGCTGCTTTCAGAAGCTGCTTGTGCTGTTGCTTGGACGTTCCTTTCCGGGCCCAGAGTTGGGCTTGAGTAGGCACCGTCGAAGAGGGCAGGAAGTGTGTATCGTTCAGCCTGCGAGGAAGAGATTCACGGGAAAGTGGGCTGATTCCGGTGATTCACTTCCTCAGTCGCACTGAGCAGCTGGTGGCAGGAACTCAGAGATGAATGGCACTGGGCGCTGCCCTGGAGGCTCTCCAGAGATGGAGAGATGGATCTGGAGCCCAGGACCAACAAGTGATGCCTGTCCCAAATCTGTCTTCATGGTTGAATCAACGGGAAGAATGCTTTTCTTTCTCTTTCTCCTTCCTTATTCTTTTTCTCTCACCTTCTCAGCCTTTTGTCATCTTCAACCTACAAGTACTATATAAAGGGGAGATCACTAGTGCAGTCAGCTCTGGGACCTGCTCTTAGTCTCTCCAAGCCTGTGTCCCCCGCCCCATTATCCACTTCCGGCAACGCCTCTTGGAGTTCATTTGCATGCCCTTTTCTGATTGGTCGATACAAACCCTTTGCAGCCCCCTGACCCTCCACCCCTCTCGGCCACTCCCCACCGTCCTGTTGGAGGCCCACAAAGTGAGGCACCCTGGGAGTCTCAGACCTCTGACCTGGGAGGCCTTGTCTGCTCAGTTACTCCGCCGTAAAGTGTCAGCGGATGATCTTTTATGGGGGGTTAGAAGACCCAGATTCAAGGCTGGACTTTGCCACTGACAAGCTGTGTGATCTTGAACGAATCCCTTTACCTCTCTGAGACTCAGTTGCCTCATCTATAAAATGGGAATAATTCTCCTGATGATTTTTTTTTTTTATGAGACTATTCTGTAATGGTTAATATGGACTCTTAAGCCAGACTGCCTGAGTTCAAATCCTTCCTCTTCCACTTACCAGCAGAATGCCCTAAGCAGGTTATCTTTTTAGTCCCCTTTCCTCATTTGGTTGGAGTGAGTCTGAAATAAGTCAAATTGTATAAAAACACCTGGAACAGTACTTTGCATGCAAGTGCCTAATGAATGTCAGCTATTATTGTAATGGGTATTAAAGTCCTTTGTCCAAATGCTGTTAATATTAGTGCCCAATGAATATTTGGGCACAGGCTGGGAAAAATCAATTGAATACAGCTCTGGCTTGGAGGCCAGAGTTTCTTATGAAGATGGCCGAAAAAAGCAAAGCCTTAACCTCTCTGAGCCTCAGTGTCTTTGTCTGCATGATGACGACAACAACTTCACCTCTGCCTACTTCGTAGGGTAGCTCAAGTGCTTGGACAAGGGTAAGCACTTAAAAAAAGTTGAATGAATGAATGCATGGACTATGTTGGGCAGCAGTAGCAAGCAGCAGGGGTCTGGCCTGAGCAACGTAACTGCTGACCAGCTGGTCTTGAGACCTGGTGCAATAGAGACCCACATCAAGCCGTGGGTGAGTACTGAGTCAAATGGGCAGACTGGGTGGTGTGCTGGTCAGCTTCACATTTGGATAACAGGCATTCTTTTTTTTTTGATAACAGGCATTTTTATACTTGCCTGGTGAGAGTATAAATGTATAAATGTATTAGTATAAATCAGCGTCTTTGGAAAATCATATAGTGCTATCATAATTTTAAAAGAGGAAACAAATTCACAAATTGACCTAGTAATTCCATTTATAGGAAATCATCCCCCAGATACCTTGGCCCAAGTGCATCAAGATTTATATAGGTAGTGTGTTCATTGCAACTCTTTGCAATAGTGAAAAACTGGAAATAACCCAAATGCTCCACAGTATGGTAGGCAAATAAATTGTGGTACATCTATGTTATGGACTATGTGGCTATTAAAAAGAATGAGGTAAATATGTACATTATTAATACGGAGAGGTCTTAAGATGTATGGTTAAATAAACAGAAAACTCAAGTTGACAAAGCTATGCATTTAATATAATAATATTTGTGGGGGAAAAAGCTGTATCTGTATATCTGCATTGGACATCTGAAAGGCTACACGCCAGAGTTAAGGTGGTTATCCCTGCAGAAAAAAATAAAATTAAAATTTTATTTTGAGAAAAGAAAGCACTCCTGTTTAAAGTCCAGAGGCCCTTATTTGTAGTCTGGGCAATGACACTCTATGACTCAAGGAAACTCTATTCACTTTTTTTGAGCGGAAGCTTTCTCTTGTGTAGACTAACAATGGTAACATTTATCTCTTAGTGTTGTGATGGGTGAGATGAAATAATAGATATGAAAACCTCTACTCAGAGCAGGGACAGATCCGTATAGCAATCACGGAGGGCAACGTGAGGAGGAGGCATGAGGCTAGACCTTGAACGGTTTGTCAAGGTCCGGATTTAGTTTGATTCCTGACTGTCTTTTCCTAACAGTCAACAGGCATTTATTTAACAAGGGTCTGCTACAAAACATGATGTGGGCTTTTTAGCCACTTACCTGCCTTGAGAAGCAAAGGGGAAGCTTGGCGCGTGCGCAGTGAGAGCGTCTTTGCCGCGCTCTGCCCTTGTACTACAACTCCCAGCAGGCTCCGCACACGCCTCAGGCGCGTCGCTGACTGGTGACGTAACGCCGTAGCGCGGGGAATTTCGAGTGGCGGTGGAGCGCTGGAGGCCAGTGGGTGCTGGAACCCCCACCGGCCTACCTAGGAGAGACCATGGACTCCCTAGTCGAGCCTCGGTGGCCTCCAGGCCTGGCAGTCATGAAGGTGAGTGCTCTGGGGAGGTGGGAGTTCCCGGGTGTCCGCGGGAGGCCAGTCCCGGTGTGAGAAGGAGAAAAGAGGAGGCGCGAGGTGCGAGCTGGGCCAGGGTACCCGGCTCTGCCCTGCCACTTAGAGACTTGGTAGATTTGGGCCTCAGTTTCCTCCTGCCGAGAAGTGACGGGGTCAGGCCTCGGTCCCTCGTGGTGAGCTTAGGTTGGCCGTCTTATGGAACCGGGTATTAAGCGGTTCAGCCACAGCAGTAACAATGACCTCGAGAAAAATAGTCACTCTAAGCAGTGAAAACGACAGTGACAACTAACCCTTTCTGAGGGCCTACTACTTGTCAAGCATATGTAAACTCTTGCGGCACATTATTTGAGAATTTCCCATTTCCTTTACATTTTTTCATTTCTTATAACTACCTAGTGCTGATTGGCTTCTCCTGACGTGTCCTAACTCTTAACAGTTTGTATCTCTTTTAAACGAGATCAGGGCTCAGGCTCAGCACTAGCCTTTCATTTCATTATATTATTTCACTTAAATAACATGGTTGTTCTTGGCAAGGCATTCCAGTTCCATTTACAGTAGCAGTGAGCCCTGTGTGCTTGATCAAGAAGAGCAAACACATTTTGCTGTGCTAGCTAAGAATCAGTTACTTCGTTTTTCTTCTTGATCTGTAATTATGTATTTCTGTTTGTGACTGTGTGCAAGATCACTTTCTAGTTCTACTCCTCAGTGTGGTAAATATGGGGATTATGGTATCTGTCCCCGCTGACTCATAAGACTGACTTTGAGGATTAAGTGAAGGGACTTGGGGGAGGTTAAAGTAAGTATAAGGCCTTTCTTCTTGCCATCACCAGTGTCATCTACGGGCTTGGGGACTTGAGATAGCCCCATCGTGAAAAGCTGACATTGGGGAAGGATCTAGGAAAGATGTAGTTTTGGAGTTGTGGTGGCCTTGGTATCAAGGTACTTTGGAGGAGAACATAGATTTGAGTTCCAGTGGTCTTGGGTTAAATCTGGTCTCTGGCTCTTATTTAACTGTGTTATCTTGGGTTGGTTACTCAACCTCTCTGAGCCTGAATTTCCTCAACTGTAAAGTGGAGACAAAAATAAACAGTTTATAGTGTTGGTTAAATGAGTTGATCTGTGTGATAGGGATTCTAGCTGGCTTATTCACTGTTCTTAACACAATGTCTGGCACATAGTGCATGCTTAAAGATTATTTGCTAATTGGTTGAAGGTTCTAAGTATCTGGAAGGAGTAAGCATTCAGTTAATATGTCTTTATTATAATTATTAGCACTTAACATGTGTTGTTTCTTTCCCCCCTTTTTATTTGTTATTTTATTTGTTATTTTGAAGATTGAATTGGATAAAGGAAGTAAAAGCTTTGTAGTTTGTAAAGCTTCTTGCTTTGTAGATTTAAGCATATTTTACCACAACTTCCAGAGTTCTTTAGAGGCAGGTTCCATGTCTTCTACGGATTTGATGTCTCACCACAGCACCTGAGAGTGTTCAGTGATGGAGTTGATTGAGCCCATATTAGAATCATGGTGGAAAGCCAGCCCCCTCCAGTATTTTCTTTTCTGTTTTTTTAATAGCTCTTTATTTTATTTTAATTGTTTGTACCTATTACTACTCTTTATTTTGCCCAATCCCCCCCACCCCAGCAACCACCAGTTCTCTGTATTTAAGAGTCTGTTTTTTGTTTGTTCATTTGCTTTGTTTTTTGGATTCCACATAAAAGTGAAATCATATGGTATTGCCTTTCTGTCAGACTTATTTCACTTAGCATACATAATACCCTCTAGGTCCATCCATGTTGTCACAAATGGCAAGATCTTATTCTTTTTTAGGGCTGAGTAATATTACATTGTATATATATGCACCGGATCTTCTCTATGCATTCACCTTTTCACTGACATGGGTTGCTTCCCTATCTTGGCTATTGTGAATAATGCTGCAATAAACATAGGGGTGCATGTGTCTTTTCAAATTAGTGTTTTCATTTTCTTTGGGTAAATACCTTGTAGTGGAATTACGGATCACATAATATTTCTGTTTTTAGTTTTTTGAGGAAACTCCACAGTGTTTTCCATAGTGGTTGCACCAGTTTACATTCCTACCGACAGTGCAGGAGGGCTCCCTTTTCTCCATATCCTCACAAATACTTGTTATTTCTTTTTTTGATTCACACCATTCTGACTGGTGTGAGGTGGTATCTCAGGATGGTTTTGTTTTGCATTTCCCTGATGATTAGTGATGTTGAGCATCTTTTCATGTATCTGTTGGCCATTTGTATGTCTTTTTTTGGAAAAATGTCTATTCAGGTCCTCTGCCCATTTTTAATGGGATTATTTGGGGGTTTTTTGGTGTTGAGTTGTGTAAGTTCTTTCTATATTTTAGATATTGACCCTCATGGGATATATCATTTGCAAACATCTTCTCCCATTCACTGGGTTGCCTTTTTGTTTTGTTGCTGATTTCTTTTGCTGTGCAAAGCCTTTTATTTTGTGTAGTCTCAATAGTTGATGTTTGCTTTTGTTTCCCTTGCCTGAGGAGACATATCTATAAATACGTTGCTCAGGTGATGTCCAAGAGATTACGGCCTGTTTTTCCTTTTAGTAGTTTTATGGTTTCAGGACTCACATTTAAGTCTTTAATCCATTTTGAATTTATTTTGTGTGTGGTATAAGAAAGTGGTCTAGTTTCATTCTTTTGCAGTTTTCCCAACACCATTTGTTGAAAAGACTGTCCTTTCCCCTTTGTATATTCTTGCCTCCTTTGTTGTAGATTGACTGTATAGGTGTTGGTTTATTTGTGGGCTCTCTTTCCTCTTCCATTGATCTATGTATTTTAATCTCTTTGTAATGTATTTGTCAATTTCTCACCTAGTTTTTGCTTGAACTTTTTCCAGGAATTAGCTGCTCCTGGAAGTAGCAGCTAATTTTGAAATTCTTTCTTATACTAAATAAAATCTGATTCCAAATCCATGGTTGCTAACCTAGGATCCATGGAAAGACTTTCGTATCCAGAATTATTTATAAGAGTTTTGTTTGTGTAGGTTTTTTTGAGAAGAGAGTTCGTAGTTTTTATTCATATGTATAAGGGGATCTGTGACCCAAAAAACTTAAGAACCTTTCCTCTAGGTATTAAGTCTTTTCACTCATTTCCTACTTTCCCCTTCCACTTTCCCCTCTTCTAAGTTGAAGAAGTCCTAGAGCATCCACTTAACTGCTCTCTGTTTAGTGGAGTGCATGTTACGCTCTTGAAATGGTATGACTAGAAGTTTGTATAAAAATATTATCGCTCATCTGATACAGTGTCACCTTCCACAAATCTTGCTCAGTATGTTTCTGAACCACTCCTCCAGAAAAGGGTGGTATATAGAAGAAAGCACAATAGAGATGCCAGGACTCTGGCTTCTAGCCCCGCCTCTGCTCTTAATTGGTGTGCAACACAGTCCTCTAGCTTTTTGTGTCAATGGTAGCTTACCATCCAAAATAATGGAAGATTTTGGCATTTTTATGTTTATTTCCCTGGTTTTATAGTAACAGGACTTTTGGTTTTGGCAGATTATAAATGGAGTATGTGTATATAGTAGAAAAAATTAAAATTCCGATTAGGATAAAGGAGAAAATGAAAGTTCCCCATCACCCTACCATCTGGAGGTAACCATGGTTTAATATTTTTGCTGTTTAATGTGCGTGTATGATGTGTATATGCATTTAAAATCTGGGATCACTTTGGAGTTGATTTCTTGGGTTTGATTCGACCACTTATAAGCACTGTAGGCTTCATCTGTAAAACTGGAATAGGTGCTATAGACTTCATAAGATTGTTAGGGAGATTAAACTGTATAATTCTATTGTAATGTATTGTAGGTTTATTCTATGATTTTTTTAAGTTTCCATTAAAACATGAACATTTTCTCATGGCATTAATTATTCTTTGAAAGCGTGTTTTTTTTTTTTTAAGTGGCTACATAATATTTCATCATATAGATTGTTAGTGACATTAGTCTTTTTTTGTTTGTATTTTTAAAATTTAGGTAATACACTCATGGTTTAAAAATGTGAAACAAAGAGTAAGTCTCCCTCCCAGTCTGTCCTTTATCCAGTTTTTTTACTTCTGTTACTATTATTTCTTTATTGTGTAACTTTTCAGGATTTCTTTATATGTATACAAGGTAAAAATAGAATACATTTTTATTCCGCCCTCTTTTTTTTTTTTAACAAACAGTAGCATACCTTCTTTTTTTAAATTTCATTTTAAAGATCTTATTTACTTATGAGTGAGAGAGAGAGTGAGCGCATGTGTGGGGTGGAGGGGCAGAGGGAGAGGGAGAAGCAGGCTCCCCGCTGAGTAGAGAGCCCGACGAGGGGCTCGATCCCAGGACCCTGGGATCATGACCTGAGCTGAAGGCAGACGCTAAACTGACTGAGCCACCCAGGTGCCCCTACCTGACTTCTTTTTTGCTCTTATTTTGGCAATCTTTCCATGTTGGTACATGAGTGAGCTCTGTCTTTTTTTTTTTTTTCTCTTAAAAACCGCTCATTATTCTTATTGAATGGAATAAATTTTAAATGATTTAGAAGATTTTGCATTGTGAGAATAGATCCTTTCCTATTTGGATTGCATTCCAGGCTGACACACATATGTCTGACTTCTCAGATTGACCACGTCTTTACCTTCTTCTGCCACCACTGGCTCCAGCTCTTTCCAGGGCTTCCTCAGTTGGCTCCACCATGTAGTAATTAACATGTGGGTCCGTGCAGAAAGCACTGGACTGAGCCAGCAGGGAGACAGGAAGTTTAGTCCTGGCTTGACTCATGCCCAGTTATTTGTGTGTGCTTCCTCACTTGTGAAGTAAGGGTTTTAACTAGATGCTTTCTGATGTTTGGCTTTAATAGTCTCTGATTTTGTTCTTAACCTGTGTGGTGAATGGTTATTGGTACCTTTCACTCAACAGTGACTATGGGCCAGGGAATGGGGTCTGAAGAGGAAGAAGCTTGGAGTAAGTTGGAAACACATGGTTAATGGAACAGAAGTGGAGTAGCCCTTTTGTAAAGGGTTGACAGTATGGACCAGGAGTCTGTACAGTGTCCACTTTATCTGTCGAAAGCTTTTTCGGTAACTTGACGATTGAATGTGTAAGTCATATGAGGAAGGTTTTTCTTGATTTGTCAAGATTCCTTGCAGTTTATGTGGAGTTAATTTTGAATTTGTATATTTGACAGAAGAATATTCTTAAATTGTTTTTTTTAGGGGATGGAGAAAGAGTTCTGTGGCAGACATTCCAGTCTTGGTGTTTTTCTGATAGGTATATATGTATTTTTGCATTTCAGACAATAGATGATTTGCTGCGGTGTGGAATTTGCTTTGAATATTTCAACATTGCAATGATGATTCCTCAATGTTCACATAACTGTAAGTATGCATTGTCTATGTGAGTTAGTAAAAATGTGATTTTTACACAAGGTAGTGTTAATTTAACACCCAAAGTAAGTACACTTACTTATTTCTCACCTTTAGCTCCTCTATCTTGAAGTTTTCGGACGATATTTTCTGCTGCCTTCCTCTTGGGTATATATTTATTTATTTTTATTTTTTTTAAAGATTTTATTTGTTTATCTGAGAGAGAGAGAATGAGAGACAGAGAGCATGAGAGGGAAGAGGGTCAGAGGGAGAAGAAGACTCGCCGCTGAGCAGGGAGCCCGATGCGGGACTCAGTCCCAGGACTCCAGGATCATGACTTGAGCCGAAGGCAGTCGCTTAACCAACTGAACCACCCAAGCGCCCCGGGTATACATTTTTTTAAAGCAGAAAATTATTATATTTCAAAATGCAACTTCTGTACAACCAAAAAGTAAAACATCACTGTAAAATGTTGGTGAGAAAACATGGTATTTCCTTTGGCAAATGGTTGACATCCTTAGTCATAAATGATCTCTTTAGAAACCGGTAACAAAGACACTAATATTCCAAGGGAAATGAAAAAAACAAAACAAAACACAGAGGAAAGTGAAATAACAAAAGAGTAGTAAGGTTTAAGGATATATGAAGATGTTTGAACTTAGCAATAACCAAAGAAAAGCAATTTCTTTGTAATGTCATATTGTCAAAGATTAAAACACTGATATCTAATGTTTGTACTGTTTTAGAAAAAGTCTCGTAGACAAACACTGGGGGATAAGATTGATGACAATCTACTATTTTGGGGAAACCTCTACTTTTGACTCAAAATATAAATTTTGGATATCCTTAATTCCTATGAAGTGGAACTACTGGGACTATTTCAACAAATTAGGTGGAGAAATTAAAAATTATATATAAGCATGTTCACTGCATAGAAAATTAAAACTAATGTGTGGGCCCATGAGACTACTTGCATATCACTTTATTTATCAGTATACCCCAAAAGGATATGCACAAAACTCCATTAACAGATAATGTTGGGGAGTAGAAGAATTAGGAGGGGAAAAAAGCATTTAAGAAGTAAAAATACTATTGTTCACAAATTTCTGTGTCCTTGGAAATCCAGAAAAAGATAATTTTTTATGAATCAATTTTAAATTTACCCTGATAAGTGATAAGTGAAAGTTATAAATATGTGCCCTTAAGACTTATGGGAACACTGAAATGAAGCCTTACGATGACACCATCCTGAGCTGTGTAATAACATCTCCATCTTTCAAGCTTCCAAGTTTTAGTCCAGTGTCAACAGGGAAAGCAGTCAGCATGTCTGCTTACAGTTCTCTCTAGTGACACCCTCTAGGTAACTTTGAAACATGAGCTTTCCCAGTCCAATTTTTTGATCTGTGAGGAACATCCAGTCCAACACACGTAAGAGGAATATATGTACATTATGAAGACTGTCTTTTGGATTTGAAGATGGTGGTAGAAGCGATACCATCGGTTTCCTATTTAGTCATCACACTCATTTCGCCAAGGGGTATTCCTGGGACCAAAGATGGGAGTGAAGAACACTTGGAGGAGTAATACTGGCAGCAGAGCTCTGGTGGCACGATTTCTTGCTGTTACAAGCAAAGACAGCAAAAGTATGTTTTCCTGGAACTATCATCTCCTGTGGTTCCCAGTTAAGACTTATGAATTAAGAAAGTCCATAGGACAAGGAATGTTCCTGATGTCAGCTGTCCTCAGGCCATCTGTAAATCTCTTCCTTTCGTGTTCATCTCAAATCCCATCTTCTCCCATATTCTTTCCTTGGGTCTCCTCTTGGATATTTTTACGCCTTTTGTAACATTAGGGCAGTAAAGATCTTGGTCACTATTTGTGGTTCTTTGTTTGCCTAATACTTTTAGGTGTTAAATTTCAGAATTTTTGTTTTGTAACAGGTTAACGCATAGGTAGTTCAACCATGTAGTCCTTGGCACGAATATATAATTCAAAGTTTAAAAATATATTCAAAGTTTAAAAATCCCAGTGGGAGAATCTACCAGTAAAGAGCATTACAGACAATTTTATCACTTACCTTGCTGTGTGAGGCTGGAAAGACTCTTAAATTGAAATTTGCTTGTACTTAGCTTCATGAGTCTATTATGTATTTTTTATTCTGTAGCTTGAGGTACTTAACACATAGTGGTGAGCCTGTCATTGTCATTATTCAGGAGCTATTTTCAAGTGATTTGTCTTGGAAGGTTAAAAAACAACAACAACAAGGTAGGCTTAAAAAATGATTTTGGTGGATAGTAGTAGCTGTGGTAAGAAGTTTCTATAGCAAAGACCTAAGAGGGTGGTGGTGGTAGCAACATGGGCATTAGAGGTGTACTTAGGCTTGATTCTTGATTCCCCAACTTACAGCTGGTTGAATTTGCAAATGCTAACATTTCTTCAAATGTAAAGATTTGATGAATAATTTCTACTTTAGAAGATGATTGTGAAAATTCAGTGTGCAGAACCCAGTGTTTGGCATGTTATAGGCCCTTAATAATTGTTAGTTCCTTTCTAGGTTAGATTCACATTAGTAAAGATAAGTTTGGGGGATTGTTTCAAAATATGTATTAAAATAATCTTTATTTAGGTGTAATTTACATATAATAAAATACATCCATTTTAAATGCAAAATAAAGTGTACAAGCATCAGTGAGGTTTGACAAAGGTATATACCATGTAACCACCACAATTAAGATATAGTACATTTCATTCCCATGATAGAGCCCTCCCCTTCTTAGTCAATATAGCCTCAGGCAGTAATGTTTGTATCTGTTTCTGGACTCTTTCCTGTTCTATTGTTCTCTGTGTTTATCCTTGTGCCAATACCACACTGTCTTAATTATTGTAGCTTTGTAATACATCTTGATGTTAGACATTTTAAGGCCTCCCATTTTGTTTTTCTTTATCAAAATTATTTGACCCTTTTAGGATCTTTGCATCTTATATGCATTTTCATATAAATTTTATAATCAGATTGTCAATTTCTACAAAAAACCCTGCTGTATGTGCATTGGGATTGTTCTGAATTTAGAGATCAATCTGGGTAGAAATGACTTCTTAACAATGTTGAGTCTTCAGTATATGAACGTGGTATATTCCTCCATTTTATAGCTTTAATTTCTCTCAACAATATGGCTTAGTTCTCATTGCACAGGCCATGAACATAGAAATACAATTTTTTTTTATTGACCTTTTATCTTGTGATCTTGGTAAATTCACTTTTTAATTCTAGCATCTTTTTTGTTGATTCCTTCAGAATTTTTACATACACAATCATGTCATCTGTGAATAAAAACACCTTTATTTCTTACTTTCTAATCTCCATGCCTCGTATTTTTTTCTTGTTTTACACAGGCTAGTACTTCTAGTACAATGCTAAATAGAAGTGATGTGGGTGGACATCCTTTTCTTAGTCCTAATTTTATGGGGAAATCATTTAGTCTTTTATTTATTTTTTTTTAAATTTTATTTATGTATTTATTTATTTATTAGAGAGTGAGCGGGAGAGAAACAGCATGAGAGGGGAGAGGGTCAGAGGGAGAAGCAGGGTCCCCGCTGAGCCGGGAGCCCGATGTGGGACTCGATCCCAGGACCCTGGGATCATGACCTGAGCTGAAGGCAGTTGCTTAACCAATTGAGCCACCCAGGCATCCCATTTAGTCTTTTAAATACTATGTTAGCTATTCTTAATTCATTTCATTTCTTAATACATTTTCATAAATTTATCAAGGTGAGGCAGTTCCTTTCTTAATTAGCTGAGAGGTTTTTTTTTTTTTTTTAATCATAAATGGGTGTTGAATTTTGTCAGGTGTGTTTTCTGCATCTATGGAGATGCTCATGATTTACTTCCTTTATAATGTTATAGAATTGCTTTTTGATTGTTAAAACAACCTTTTATTCCTTTCATTAAATTTACCTTTTTAATCTTAGAAGTTGAGTTTATTGGCACAGAATTTTTTCATACTGTTCCTTATTACTCTTTTCCTTCTCATGTCTGAAGGATCTGTAGTGATGGCTCTTCTTATTCCATATACTAGAAATGTGTTTTCTCTTTTTTCCTTATCTGATTTGGCTAGAGGTTTATCAATTTTATTGCTCATTTTGGAGAACCTGCTTTTAGTTAATTGTTCTCTATATTTTGTCTTTTTTCTATTTCATTGATTTATACTTTCATCTGTATTATTTCCTTTTACTTATTTGATATTACATCTTTATTTTCTCATAAAAGCATATGAAGCTATACATTTTCCTCAAAGCCCTGCTTTAGCTGCATCTCACACATTTGATATGTGTTTTCATTTTTTTAAATTTATAACTTTTTTTTTAAGATTTTATTTATTTAACAGAGAGAGACACAGCGAGAGAGGGAACACCAGCAGGGGGAGTGGGAGAGGGAGAAGCAGGCTTCCCGAGGAGCAGGGAGCCAGATGCGGGGCTCAATCCCAGGACCCTGGGATCATGACCTGAGCCAAAGGCAGACGCTTAACGACTGAGCCACCCAGGGGTCCCTATGTTTTAATTTTTATTCAGTTTAAAATATATTCGAATATGCTTTGTGATTTCTCTTTGACTCATGAGTTATTTAGAAGTCTGTTCTAAATATTTGGGAGTTTTCTTGATATTTTCCTGTTACTAATGCTAATTTAGTTATGTTCTGGTCGGAGAACGTATTCTGGTTAGAGAACATAATCTGTTTGATTTGAGTTCTTTAAAATTTTCTTAGACTTGTTCTGTGGCCCAGCATATGGTATTTCTTTTTTTTTTAAAGATTTTATTTATTTATTTGAGAGAGAGAGAATGAGAGAGAGCACATGAGACGGGGGAGGGTCAGAGGGAGAAGCAGACTCCCCGCCGTGCAGGGAGCCTGATGCGGGACCTGATCCAGGGACTCCAGGATCATGACCTGAGCCGAAGGCAGTCGCCCAACCAACTGAGCCACCCAGGCGCCCTGGTATTTCTTGATTAATGTTTTATGTATACTTGGAAGTCTATTCTGCTGTAGTTGGGTGGAGTATTCTATGTCAATTACTCAAGTTGGTTGATAGTGATCTTTAATTAATCTTTACCTCTATTGGTTCTTTATTATTTTATCAATGAGAGAGCAGTGTTGAAATCTCCAACTATATTATAGATTTGTCTAGTTTGCCTTTCACTTTTGTCAGTTTTTGCTTTATGTATTTTGCAATGTTTTTATTAGGTGTATGCACATTTATGGTTATTTTGCTTGATTAATCGACTGTTATCATGAAATGCCCCTCTTTAACCCTGGCAATATTCCTTGTTCTCAAGTCTGCTTTTTTCTGATGTTATTTATAGCCACTCCCACTTTTGAAAATTAGTGTTTGTGTGGTTTATCTTTTTCCATGTTTTTATTTCTAAACTACCTGTGTCTTTATATTTCATTTGAACTTTTTGTAGACAACATATATTTGGGTCTTGCCCTTTAATTCTGCCTGACAATATCTATTTTTACTTGGAATATTTAGACCTATACTGTCTAATACAGTGGCTGCTAACCACATAAGACTATTTACATTTTAATTAAAATTAATTAAAGTTAAATAAAATTAAAACTTTGGTTTCTTGCACTAGCCACATTTCAAGTGCAGAATAGCCACATGTGGCTAGTGGCTTCTGTGTTAAACTGTGCAGAGGAGTAACATTTCCATTATTGCATAAAGTTAAAGTAATTATTGATAAGGCTGGATTTACATATACTGCCATTTTGTTTTTTATTTGTCCACCTATTCTTTCCTCTCTTTCTGCCTTTTTAAGAAATAGTTGAACATTTTTTAAGTATTAAATCTTTTCCAGAGTTGCCTTCCTAGCTTTGCTTCTTTGTTTTATTATTTTAGTGGTAGTTTAAAGTATGCCACTTTAACTTATTACAATTTCCTTTCAAACAATATTATGCCACCTGAATAGTGTAGAACTGTTACAGATGTGTACTTCTGTCCTCTTCCTGTCATCTTATTGTTGTCTTTCATTTTATGTGTACATATACTGTAGATACTACAATACATTGTTACTATATTTGCTTAGACAGCCCATTATCTTTTAAACAAATTAAAAAATGTCTTTTGTATTGTAAATACAAAAATACAAAAGGTACTCTCCTTTGTATATATCAAAGTTAACTTCTGGTATCATTTTTATCCTCTCCGCTACATTTCTTGTAGTGTACATAAGCTGCTAAAGAATTCTCTCAGCTTTTGTTTGAAAAAATTACTTCATTGCTCTTTGAGAGGTGTTTTCAATGGGTATAAATTCAGGGTTAATGTTTTTTCCCTTTCAGAATGTCATTCTGACTTTATTGGTTTCAGATGAAACCAGGTGTGGTCTTTTTATTTATAGCTTTCTGTATATAATATGCCTTTTTCCCCTGGCTGCTTTTCTTATTTTCTTTTTATCACTGGTTTTCAGAAATTTGTAATATGCTTTAGTTTGGTTTGCTTTGTATTTGTCCTGTTTGGGGAGCTTTGGGTTTATATTTGGAAAGATTTTAGTCCTTGTTTCTTTTGAGTATTTTTTTGTTCATATACGCATCCCATGCTCCAATACTGATTCCAGTTAAATTTTGTTAGACCTTAACTGTTCTTTACTCTACTGCTTGATATTTACCTACAGAGATTGAGACTCTCTGTTTTTTCTTTTTCTGTTTTGGTCTCCCCCCTCACACCCACCCTGCCTTTCTGTGCTTAGTTTTGGATAATTTCTTCTGCTATGACTTCAGATTTATCCATTTTTAATTCTGTAGTATCTCATCAGCTGTTAGTCTCATCCAGTGAAATTTTCATTTCAGATACTGTATTGATCATTTCTAGAAATTTCATTTTAAAAATATTTTCCACTTCTTTCCTCATTAGGTTCATGTGTGTGTGTGTTTTAAGCTTTGAATATACTGAACATATTTCTAATGTCTAGTTTAACCTCTCTATCTGCTAATCCATTATCTGTGTCATTTCTAAGTCTGTTTCTGTTGACTGATTTTTTTTTTTTTTTTTACCCTTCCTGTTTCTAAACCACATTTTCTTGTTTCTTTGCATGACTGGCAATTTTTGGTTAGATGCTTGCCATTATAGTGTTTACCTTTTTGAGTGGGTAGATTTTATTGTGTAGCTTATTGGAGTGTCAGGCTGTGTTGTGGCAGGCAGGTAAGTTACTTGTGGGTTAGATTGAACCTGTCAAGTTTTGTTTTTAAGCTTTGTTAGTGTGGGTTTAGAGTAGCCTTTTCTGTAGGGCTGTTTTTTTGGGGGGGGGGGGGATTGCTGGGGGATTGGTAAAAAACACATAACATGAAGTTTATCCTCTTAACAAATTGTTACATGTACAGTATTGTTAACTATATGTACATTGTTATATAGGAAATCTTTAGAACTTTTTCATTTTGTGTGACTGAAATTTTGTACCCATTGCACAGGAACTCCTCATTTCTCCTTATCTCGGTCCTGGCAACAACCATTCCTTTTTCTGCTTTTATGAGTTTGACTAGGTATCTCATATAAGTGGATTTTGCATTATTTGTCCGTTTGTGATTGGCTTATTTCACTTAGCTTAATGTCCTCAAGGTTCATCCATGTTGTAGCATGTGACAGTATTTCCTTCTTTTTAAAGGCTGAATAATATCCCATTGTGTATATACATCACATTTTCTTTATCCATTCAGTTGTTGGTAGACACTTGGGTTGCTCCCACCTTTTGGCTATTGTGAATGATGCTGATTGGAACATGGTAGTGCAAATATCTCTGAGGTCCTTTTTTCATTTCTTTTGGGTGAATACCCAGAGGTGGGATTGTTGGCTTATATGGTAATTCTATTTTTAATTTTTTGAGAAACTTCCATACTGTTTTCCATAGTGACTACCATTTTACATTTCCATCAACAGTGCACAGGTGTTCTAATTTCTCTACAGTGTTACCAACTTTTATTTTCTGCTTTTTTTTTTTTATAATTGGCTACCCTAACAGGTGTGAGGTGATATCTCATTATGGTTTTGGTTTGCATTTCCTGGATGATTAGTGATGTTGAGCATCTTTTCATATACTTGTTGGCCAACTGTATGTCTTTGGAGAAATGTTTATTCAGATCCTTTGCCCTTTTCAAATCTTGTTTTGGGGTATTTTTGTTGTTGTTGAGTTATAGATGTTCCTTATGTATTTTGGATATTAACGCCTTATCAGGTCTATGGTTTGCAAATATTTTCTCCTATTTCATATGTTGTTTTTTTTACTGTGTTGATTGTTTCCTTTGCAGAAGCTTTTTAATTTGATGAAGTCCCACTTAGCTATTTTCACTTTTTTTGCCAGGGCCTTTGTTATCATATCCAGGAAATCATTCCCAAGGATGATGTTATGAGGCTTTTCCCTTTTATTTTCTTCTAAGAGTTTTATAGTTTCCAGTCTTCATTCTTTTGCATGTGGAAGTCTAGTTTTTCCACCAGCGTTTGTTGAAGAGATTGTCCTTTACCCGCTGTGTACCCTTGGCATCCTTGTCAAAGACCATTTGACTCTGTATGTGTGGGACAGCCTCTTTCTTTCTGGTACTTTGCCCTAGAAATTCTAGCTACCTGGATTGCCTTGCATTCTGATCTTTGCTGCTTCAACTAGCAAGACTGATGGGCTGTATGGCTCTTCTCCCTGCACTGTGGTCAGGAAATTGCCCCTAGACAAAGGTTGGGCTGTGATAGAACTTTCTCATTTCTGCCATTGTCCAAAGTCTGAAAATAGTTGTTTCATATTTCCCTCCAGTGTTTCAGTGTTTATGGAAGGGTCATAATTCTGGACCCTGTTAACTTTCTCATGGACAGAATGGCCATCCCTTCTGTAGATGAAAGACTACTTTTTATGAATTCAGTGAACTCAGCTGAAAAAATTAGGCTTTACTTCCATTCTTTTTTTTTTCTTTGTTTCCTTGTCACTTACAGTTGTCACTGATGTCATTTTTTATTTAAGAGGAAGTCATTGGAGGGTACTTTCTTTTTTTTTTTTTTAAATTATTATTATGTTAATCACCATACATTACATCATTAGTTTTTGATGTAGTGTTCCATGATTCATTTTTTTGTGTATAACACCCAGTGCTCCATGCAGAACATGCCCTCTTTAATACCCATCACCAGGCTAACCCATCCCCCCACCCCCTCCCCTCTAGAACCCTCAGTTTGTTTTTCAGAGTCCATCGTCTCTCATGGTTCGTCTCCTCCTCCAGTTTCCCCCCCTTCATTCTTCCCCTCCTGCTATCTTCTTCTTCTTCTTTTTTTTTTTTTTTAACATATAATGTATTATTTGTTTCAGAGGTACAGGTCTGTGATTCAACAGTCTTACACAATTCACAGTGCTCACCATAGCACATACCCTGGAGGGTACTTTCAGTAATTATTTTATGAGCACTTATTTTTCATATTGTACCTCTCATGATTTGGTAGGCCTTTTCTACTAAACATATTTGTCACAGGTTCCTGCAAGACCAAAAGTTGCTCTGGGTCTGTAGTATTGTTTTAATGACACAAAAGCCCGTAGAACTTAATAGGAACTAGATATGGCAATCATGTTCTGCTGTTGTCCTGGATCGACTGGAATTGGTGACCCAGAATCCTACCCATTTATTGCTGCTCCTTAAATATTTCAGGATTTATCATTTTAGTCACTTTATTCTGTTTTGCTCTGTTTAGCTTTTTTAGATATGGTTAATGTGTTCATTTTTATGTTTGCAGTTCTGCTGTTATTAAGGTTGGAGTGGGGTGCATTGGCAGAATGCAAGTAG
Source organism: Mirounga leonina (assembly GCF_011800145.1). Classification (NCBI taxonomy): domain Eukaryota; kingdom Metazoa; phylum Chordata; class Mammalia; order Carnivora; family Phocidae; genus Mirounga; species Mirounga leonina. The sequence continues at coordinate 9,076,658 of NW_023270855.1, forward strand.
TTAAATTGATCCAAAATCATGCTTTAAAGAGTACTTTTTTGGGGGAGAGCGAATGGACTTATTCCAATCTATAAAACACAATTAAGTGAGAAATGTTCTCACTAATAGATTGATATGTTGAAGTGCCAGTTTTCTTTGCACTTGCCCAGTGTTTCTGACTTGATAATGGCAGATGCTCAAAATATTTACTCCTAGATGAAATCATTGCTTGTAGACACTGTTAGATTGCCATTACTTTAAAGATAGATCAGCAATCGTTTTTCTTTTTTGTTTTGTGGATTTTGATGCACAGAATTAATTGACGCTTCTGTTGGAATAAAAGGCAATTTAATTTCTTTATTTTTAAAGTGAAATATGAAATGTTCCATTTATTGACCTTTGCTAAATTAAGAGGCAATATAAGATTCCCTTAGGCAAATACTGTGTTTCTCTTCTTTTATATTCTTACGAGGCAGCACTGTGAACAAGATGGGAGAAGAGTAATAACTACACATATGGGTGGCACCTACAGTCATGCAGAACTGCATATATGGGAATGCTGGAGTTCTGCTTGTCAGGAGGGATGGTATTCTCTTAGCAGCTAGCTGGTCGTTTAACCCTAGAACTGAAGGCAGAGGCCAGCTTTCTCAGCTTTCCAGGACCTATTCCTTTCACACTGGGAACTAGATTTTCTTCTTTTAACTGGACACTCGAGAACTATTTTTGAAATGGTTCATTTTCTCATACAAACCTTAAGATCACACACAAAAGTAATTGGTTTAACTTTTAGAAATTTACTTTTTTCTGTTAGGATGTTAGGCTCTTTTGATATTTGAAAGCTAGCAGTTGGCTATATCCTGTTTGAGATTAGAAATGCTTCCTTCCCCAAGGCTTGGGTGTTTCTTTGAAGCTGCCCATTTTTTTTTTTTAAAGATTTATTTATTAATTAGAGAGAAAGAGAGAGAGGGAGGAAGGACGTGAGTTGGAGAGGGGCAAAGGGAGAAGGAGAGACTCTCAGCTGACTCCCTGTGAGCGTGGAGCCCACGATCCTGAATGACCTGAGCCAAAATCAGGAGTCTGACGCTTAACCAGCTGAGCCACCCAGGCGCCCCTGAAGCTACCCTTTACATCACTGTTTTATTCTACCCTCTTCCACCCTGTCCACAGAGCTCATAGTTGGATTTTGGGAGGAAAAATAGACTTCACAGGTGATTTAAATAAAGCCACTGAGGAATATATAGTCCAGAGCTCTTCAACAGCTCTACTTTGATTGGAATATGAGAGTTGCTCACTAGAGAATGCATTATGCTGGTCTGCAGCTCACCAGTACATATTTGGTAGTAAACTAGTAGACTGAAATTAAGCTAAGAGCTCAATCTACTTTGGGCCTGTGTCTGGTTCTCCGTATGTGAAAATAAAACACATACAAGATTATGCAGAAGAGAAAGCAGTAGTCTCATTATGCATACTCTGGTACATGTGATCCTGTTAATGAAATAATATTTATTTGTATTATATAAGTATATATAATAAATGTGTTTTATAAACAAATTATATATGTTTTAAATAATTAATATGTTAAAAGCATGAGCTCTGGTACTTGCCTTTGCCACCTATTTCCTTTGTGATCTTGGTCAAATTGGGTGAACCCTATGCTGCATTTTACTTATTGTAAAATAGGACTAATATTAGTACCAGCCTCAGGGTTGTTTTTAGGATCAAAAGAGTTCATACATAAAACATGCCTAAAACAGAGCACATAGTAAGTGCACAGTGTTATGTTAAACCACATGAAATTGCCAGTATTTGTTCTTTTTTGATTTACCAAAAAATGACAATTTTATATAGTTAAAATGTAATAGCAAAAACATACTAATTTTTAAAAAATAATTGTTGTTCAATCAGAATCACATATTATGGATGCAATTTACTGGCCAAAATCCACTGAATCCATATGACTGGGGTCGGGCCTGGGAAACTAAATTAAAACCGACAATAATCTCTCTAAGTGATTCAGATATGTAGCCAGGTTTGGGAATTTTTGATTTATAGTATTGCCCAGGAGATTTTTTTATACTGTGAAGGGAATAACATTGATAGTCAAGAGAATGAATCTGGGGAGGAATTTTGCCTCACAATGAATCATACCTCATGTCTCCATTATATCTGATTTAGGTGATATTTTGGACTTTAAACTTTAGAGTCAGTGCTGAAATGAATTAAAGATTTTTGGGACTGGTGCTATGGGATGATTGTATTTTGCACAGGAGAAGGGCATGGATTTTCAGTTGGCAAGGAGCAGAATGCTCTGGACTGAATCGTGTCCCTCCCAGAATTCATAAGCCCTAATCCCCAGTGTATAGTATTTGGGAGATAATTAGGTTTAGTTGTGGCCATGAAGGTGGGGCCTTGATGAAGGGATTAGTGCCCTTAAAAGAAGAGACATATATAGCTTGTTCTCTCCCCCTGCCAAGTGAGGACACTGTTAGTAGGCAGCCACCTACAAGCCAGGAAGAGAGTCCTCACCACAAACCGACCATATTGGCATCTTGATATTGAACTTCTAGCCTCCAGAACTGTGAGAAAATTAATTTCTTTAAGGCACCAGTCTATGGTATTTTGTTATTTTGTTTTGGCAGCCCAAGCAGACTAAGACATCTAATTCCTCCCTCCAGCACTTTGTATCATTGATGTCATTCATTCCACTTATACATAAGCACACATAAGAATGAATATATATATATATGTGTGTGTGTGTGTGTATATATATATATATAAAAGAAGAAACTGGAGAAACAGTTTGAAGAAACTGTTACCTGTTAGATCAATTAAGAATAAGAAAAATAAAAGTTTTTATTTTACCTGTATTTATTCCTTCTCCAGTGCCTTTCCTTTGTTTATATAGATCCAGGTTTCTTTTCTTTTTTTTTTTTTTTTAAGATTTTATTTATTTGACAGAGAGAGAGAGAGAGAGACACAGCGAGAGAGGGAACATAAGCAGGGGGAGTGGGAGAGGGAGAAGCAGGCTTCCTGCAGAGCAGGGAGCCCGATGTGGGGCTCCATCCTAGGAACCTGGGATCATGACCCCAGCCGAAGGCAGACGCTTATTGACTGAGCTACCCAGGTGCCCCGTAGATCCAGGTTTCTGACTTAAATTATTTTCCTTCTCTCCGAAGAACTTTTTAAAGCATTTCTTGTGATGCAGGTCTACTGGGAGTGAAGTCCCTCAACTTTTACTTGTCTGAGCAGGTCTGTTTCTCTTTCACTTTTAAAGGATTATATCACAGGACATAAACTTCTAGGTTGGTAGTGGGTCTTTTCTCTCAATACTCCATTCTTTTCTTGATTGTATGGTTTCTGAGAAGTTGGATTTAATTCTTCTCTTTGCTTATCTATAGCTAAGGTGTCCCCCCACCTCTGGCTTCTTTCAAGATTATTTTCTTTATCTTTGATTTTTTGCAGCTCAAATATGAGGGTTTTGTGGGTTTGGAGGTTTTTTTTTTTTTGGAATTTTTCCTGCTTGGTGTTCTCTTGGCTTCCTGCATCTCTGGTTTGCTTTCTGACTGTTCGGGGGGAATTCTCAGTCATTATTGCTTCAAATATTTCTTGTTTTTTCCCCCCTCTTTCTTCTCCTTTTGGTATTGCTATTACATGTATATCACACCTTGTATATCCTGCTACAAAATGCTAAGTACTGTTTTTTTCCCCCCGTCTTTTTCTTTTCAGTTTTGTAGTTTCTATTGAGATATTCTCAAGTGCAGTGATTTTTCTTTCAGCTGTGTCTTATTTATTGAGACCATCAAAGGTATTCTTCATTCTGTTACAGTGTTTTTCATCTCTAACATTTCCTTTTGATTCTTTCTTAGAATTTCCAGCTCTCTGCTTACGTTACCCATCTGTTCTTCCATGTCGTCAACTTTGTCCAGTTGTTTTAAATTCCTTGTTTTTTAATGCCAGCTTTCATGCCATATTTGGCTATGATTCTGATGCATTCAGTTTTTCAAGCTATGTCTCTTGCTTTTTAGTATGCCTTGTAGTTTTTTCCTAATAACCAGTCATGATGTACCAGGGAAATGGAACTGTAATAAATAGACCTTTAGTAACATGGCCATGAGATGTCAGAAGTGCAGTGCTCTGTAGTTCTATGATTACGCCTGTCATTAAGTGAGTCTGTGCCCCGGACTGTGAACTATGCAAGTGCTTCTCAGTTTGTTCCTCCCCTTAGCTGGGACAGGATGAGTAGAGGTAGCTGGAGTCCATTATTTCCCTTCCCCCAGATCAGCTGGGCTCTGAGTATACCCCAGAGACTTGGGTCTGGTAAAGTAGTTTTCTCTTGAGGGCAGGCCTTGTTAAGAAGAACTGAGTGGGGGTGCCTGGGTGGCTCAGTTGGTTAAGTGACTGCCTTCTGCTCAGGTCATGATCCTGGAGTCCCGGGATCGAGTCCCACATCGGGCTCCCTGCTCAGCAGGGAGTCTGCTTCTCCCTCTGACCTTCCTCCTTCTCATGCTCTCTGTCTCTCATTCTCTCTCTCTCAAATAAATAAATAAAATCTTTAAAAAAAAAAAAAAGAACTGAGTGCTCTGGTGTATTGCAAAATGATTACTCACCCCCCGCTCCCACGCAGAAGGAGCAGGGGATTTTTCAGATTGTCACTTTTGAGTACCTGGTAGAACCTGGAGCTGAAATTCATGTATGTGTGGACCTACCCTATATCTTGGACCCCCTGGAGTTTTTAACTCTCAGACTCTTCCCTGCTGAGTTTCCAGCAATTTGCCAATTACAGTTCAGGTCTTCCTGCCCCAGCGCTGGTTCTAGTAGAGGCTCTTTCTCTGGTTCTTGTGGAGGTTTCTGCTCTGCTAAGTTCTGGTTCTCCATATCCAGCCTGTCTGGCTCTCTAGTTTGGGAGCAACAGTTTGTCCTGTAACCTCACTTCTCTGATGGAGCTAAGAAGAGCTGATTTTTCAGTCTTTTTACTTGTTTACTTGTTACAGTTGATTTTTCAGTCTTTTTACTTGTGATTAGATGGAGATGGGGTGATGACTTTCGAACTCCTTACCTGTAAACCTGGAAACCAGAATTTCCCCTTTATTTGTCTTTGCTTCCACACAAAACTTAATTAACCCATTGCCTGTTTTATCTTCTCTTTTAACGTGTTCTTTCATTTTTCCTCCTCGTTGCTCTTGCTGAGGCTGCCACAACTTGTTCATTTCCTGGATATCTATACCCGAAATCATACAGTCTCCTCCTCTTTAAACTGAATCCTTTTTAATGAGGCCCCTTCACTAAGCTGAATTTGGACTGATAGCAAATTAGCTACCATTAAGGGACCATTCTATTTAGTCACAATTTTTTTTCCTTTGGGAGATTATTTTATACTGCTTTGGGTGTGAAGAATTTAATTAATGCCGATTTCCTGCTTAAATCCTTAGGATTTATTACACTGAATGGTACTGAAATTACCTCACTACTTTGTTGGCTCCTTAAGGTCAAGAACCTTCCCTTATGTATTTTTCTTTTCTTAGTGCTTGCCAAAAAGTACTTGTTATATGTGTTTGATCAACGTCATTTGTAGAGTTAGGATGTAGAAATCCCTAATTGATAACCTAGGTATATATTATTTCTTAACATGTGTATAAATCTTATCTCAAAATTTATATTTTAGATTGTTAGGCATAGGGATATCTGACACGTTTATACAGTATCCATCCCAGGTCTTACATGTATGTTTCCTACATTTTATGGGGTTGTGATATCCTAGGGACTCATGATTATTATTATTTGGTACATTTCTCTCTCCTGAAAATGCAGTTTCATGACTTTTGCAAGTATGCATAGGTAGAGTAGAGGTGTTAGAATTTTGAGATTATAGTGATATGCCTTAGATGATGGAAATATTCTAGGGCTTAAGTCAGATTTTTTTTTTTAAAGATTTTATTTATTTATTTGACAGAGAGAGACACAGCAAGAGAGGGAACACAAGCAGGGGGAGTGGGAGAGGGAGAAGCAGGCTTCCCACGAAGCAGGGAGCCCGATGTAGGGCTCGATCCCCAGACCCTAGGATCATGACCTGAGCCGAAGGTAGATGCTCAACGACTGAGCCACCCAGGAGCCCTTAAGTCAGATTTTGTTAGAAGTCAGATTCCTATATTATTAATATAGCTTAACTCATTTATTATGTTGCATTTGTTTTTTTTTTGCAGACTGTTCTCTCTGTATAAGAAAATTTCTGTCCTATAAAACACAATGTCCAACTTGTTGTGTGGTAAGTTTTTCTTTCTGGTTTTTTTCTTGTAAACTTAATTGATTGATGCAAATATTTCTGTATCACATATACACAAAAGCCCAACGGAAGAGGTATAATTATTGAATTAAGCTACATAAAAGACATTTTCAGAAAGGACCTCTAAAACACATATATGGAGAACTGGGCTTTATGCAATTTTTCATAAAGATTTCTGATAACCTGAATATATTTTAGGAAGTGGAAACTAATTCTAGGATCAGGGTGTAGCATCCTTTAAATCTTATGATCTATGTTTTTATGGCTTCATTTGCATAGGATTGGTATTTAAGTATTTGTGTGGAAGGCAAAGGTTTATGGCCATTGGGCCAAGCCGAGCCTAACTGGTCCCTTACTTCTTTTTTTTAAAGATTTTATTTATTTATTTGTTTGTTTGTTTATTTTATTTGGTTTTTTTTTTTTAAGATTTTATTTATTTATTTGAGAGAGAGAGAATGAGAGACAGAGAGCACGAGAGGGAAGAGGGCAGAGGGGGAAGCAGACCCCCTGCTGAGCAGGGAGCCTGATGCGGGACTCGATCCCGGGACTCCAGGATCATGACCTGAGCCGAAGGCAGTCGCCCAACCAACTGAGCCACCCAGGCGCCCCTGTTTGTTTATTTTAGAAAAAGAGAGAGAGGGGGAATGGGGGGAAGGGGCAGAGGGAGAAGGAAGAAACTCAAGCAGACTCCGCACTGAGCATGGAGCCTGACACAGGGCTTGATTTCACAACCTTGAGGTCATGACCTGAGCTGAAATCAAGTCAGGTGCTTAACTGACTGAGCCACCCAGGCGCCCCATAACAGTCCCTTACTTCTTTCCCAAACCAGACCTTCATGGAAAACAGTAGGAAATTTGATGTTAGAGTTTCTGAAGCATTTCAAGTAGGCAAAAAGGTAGGTAAAAAGGGCAAGTAAACATCAATAGGAATAAAGGAAAAAGAAGAGACAGTGAGGTCTAATAGAAAGGATACTGGGACTTATTGAAGGGTTTGGGTTCTGGTTTGGTGCCTCTGGTAGGTACATGGTGTTAGGATATCATGGAACTTCTCTGAACTATTTCCCTACATTAGAAATGATGCAGTTTGGCTTCCAAGTTTAATCTCTTTACAACTTGGTGTCTTGCCATTGCCAAGGTGGTATCATCAGGGAGATGAACTGAATACCATTCATGCCAAATAACTACGAAATCTGTCATTTTTCTGTTTCATTCCTGAACACCAACCTTGTTTTTAAACTTTCTTGTAACACCTAATGCCTCTCCCTATGTGGTCACTTAAAAGAGCATCTCTGTTCTGCTTTTTCAGGAGAAATTTTTGAGATGGCAGTTTGAATAAGGATCCTTGCTCATATTAGGTTTTATCTTAGTTGGTACAAAACATATACGATTTTATCAGAGGCTGTGGAGAACTTCTCTCAGACTTCCAGTCAGCAGATGCTGATTCACTGTTTTAAAATTCCATATTAGTATGAGATAAATGAACTTTATTTTGAGGCTTTCCTGTAAGACTTAGTGGGATGGGGAGTCTCAGGAGGATGGGTCACACATTTTCAAAACAAGATTATGACAAGTTATTTTATTATTTCTGACCTTTTTCCATCTGTTGTTTTTCCTTTCTAGACAGTCACAGAGCCGGACCTAAAAAATAACCGCATATTAGATGAACTGGTAAAAAGCTTGAATTTTGCACGGTATGATTTAATTTTGTGACTAACCCCTAACTGCTCTGCCCTTTTATATGAGTCCCCTCTTTACTGTGTGAACTTTTGGGGATTAGAGAATGCAGGGTTGCATATTTTGGGTAAAAGAAAGGAAGCAACAACAGTCATTAATCACTCATGGACAATCTAATGGTAATAATATTTTCTTCCTTTACTTAACAAAAGTCTCATCATGAAAAACAAAGTTAAAATGCAGATTTGAGCACTTACTTTTGGGTACTAAAAAGATGCTCCAGCTTCATCTTTTATTTTTCCTGTCCTACCCCTAGAATCATCCATTTTTCCAAGGAGCCCTGGTTCCTTTTATTGGAGAATGGTATTTAGAATCAGGATCTGGAGCTAGGTATGATCATTGTTACTGAGATGTCATTGCTTCTAAGCTCTCAGTGAACAGAGCTGGGTAACATATGCATGTATACATATGTGTGTACTAACCCATTTGTACACGCTTATCTATGATCGTATCTGTGGCTGTTATATATTAACCCATTAATTCTTTTTTAAATTTTTTAAATTTTTAATTTTTTTTTTAAAGATTTTTTAAAATTTATTTGACAGAGAAAGACACAGTGAGAGAGGGAACACAAGGAGGGGGAGTGGGAGAGGGAGAAGTAGGCTTCCCGCGGAGCAGAGAGCCTGATGTGGGGCTCGATCCCAGGACCCTGGGATCATGACCTGAGCCGAAGGCAGACGCTTTAACGACTAAGCCACCCAGGCGCCCTTAACCCATTAATTCTTAATCTGATTTACTCAGCATGTATAAGATGGTGTGCCATGTGAAATAGGTAATTGCTGGTACTTTATACAGCTCAGAAATGTAGCTTTACTTCTTAGCATGATGGTGAAAGAGTTTGGTCTCCCAAAGAGATATAAAAAGGCATATTTTACCAAACATTCTCTTGAATTATTTTTAGTTTTAATCATGCAAATCAATCAGGAATTTTTATTATGAATATACTGTGTATAGTTAATAGGTGCCCATCTCCTTAAGTATATGACTTCTTAGCTGTTGGGACAGTTTTAGAGGTATATTACATTGGTTCTGAAAATGTAAAGAGGTTTCTTCCAATAGAATCACACATTTATTTCATTGGATTGTGTCCTGAAAATGATCAGATTTAGTCCTCTGAACTTGCCTAATATGACATTCTGGAGATTGGCCTGGTTAGTCATTTCCGTAAACAGAGTCCTAAAAAGATGCTATTTCCTAGATTAAGAAACTCTGAGAGGGCGCCTGGGTGGCTCAGTCAGTTAAGCGACTGCCTTTGGCTCGGGTCATGATTCTAGGGTCCTGGGATCGAGTCCTGCATCAGACTCCCTGCTCGGCGGGGAGCCTGCTTCTCCCTCTCCCTCTGCCTGCCACTCCCCCTGCTTGTGCTCTCTCTCTCTCTGACAAATGAATAAATAAAATCTTTAAAAAAAAAAAAGAAAGAAACTCTGAGAATTTCTGATTCTTATAATTACAGTTGTTGCTTTTCTTATTTTAAAGTCTTTCACCAGTTAGATTTTGAGAAAGGATGTCTTTAGAAAGAAAATAAAAAATATTTTCTTAAATTTCAATTCAATTTAATTAACATATACTGTACTGTTAGTTTCAGAGGTAGAATTCAGTGATTCATCAGTTGCATATAAGACTCAGTGCTCATTACATCAAGTGCTCTCCTTAATGCCCATCACAGAATTACCCCATCCTCCTACCCACCTCCCCTCCAGCAACCCTCAGTTTGTTCCTTACGAGTCTCTTATGCTTTGTCTCCCTCTCTGTTTTCCTCTTATTTTATTTTTTCTTCTCTTCCCATATGTTCATCTGTTCTGTTTCTTAAGTTCCACATATGAGTGAAATCATAGGATATTTGTCTTTCTCTGACTGACTGATTTCGCTTAGCATAATACCCTCTAGTTCTATCCATGTCATTGCAAATGGCAAGATTTCATTCTTTTTGATGGCTGAGTAATATTCGTGTGTGTGTGTGTGTGTGTGTGTGTATCACATCTTCTTTATCCATTCAAATGTCAATGGTCATCTGGGCTCTTCCCATAGTTTGGCTGTGGTGGACGTTGCTGCTCTAAACATTGGGGTTCCTGTGCCCCTTCAAATCACTATGTTTGTATCCTTTGGATAAATACCCAGTAGTGCAATTGCTGGGTCATAGGGTAGTTCTATTTTTAACTTCTTGAGGAACCTCCATACTGTCTTTCCCTGTACCTGCACCAGTTTGCATTCCCACCAACAGTTTAAGAGGGTTCTCCTTTCTCTGCATCCTCACCAACATCTCTTGTTTCCTGAGTTGTTAATTTTAGCCATTCTGACCAGCGTGAAGTGGTGTCTCATTGTGATTTTGATTTGTATTTCCCTGATGCTGAGTGATGTTGAGCACTTTTTCATGTGTCTGTTACCAATTTTTGTGTCTAGAGAGGAATTTATTAGCTGTTTGATTTTCCCCGAGATAGTAAAATTGAATCTCAAGGCTTATTTTTTTCTTAGCTGGTACTGAAAGTATAATGACTTTCTTGCTAGGATGAAGGGAGTGTCACAAAGCAAGCTCCTGTTTGTTGAAGAGAAGTGATCAGTATCTTTGGGTTCATAGGCCTTTTGATAACTTAAATGGAGGCCTTGGAATGATTGAAGTCGCTCCTATCCCGCCTCCTTCCAAAAGGAATAGGTGGTTTAATTATTCATTATAGTGGGTGTGGCAGGGAGAGAAGCCTTCTTTGTGGATTTGGGATGGATTTTATTATTTCTTTCTCCTTCTGCCTTGGAATTGCCTTATGGTGGACATTTGTCATATCTAAAGTGCTGTGGTACTTCATTTGCAAAATCAGTAGGGATGAAATTCAAGCTAATCCATTTCAGTGCTTGTTTGACATCTGGTTTAAGATTGATGAGGAAAGAAGTTGAATCTTATGACTAAAATGTAAGACATTTGTGTTGTTCATCAATTTTGTTTCTTCTCTGTCATTGCCATTTTAATACATGATGATTTTGAAAACTTTAATATTCTAAACTGAAATAAAAGAGTATTGGAAATAATTCCAATAAAATAAATAAATAAATAAATATAAAATAAAATAAAATGTTTAAATTCTTAAACTTGGAGTAAGTACCTGGAGAAAAATTTGTACCTTGGTGGGGATAAACTAAAGCAGTAAATGATGCACTACACTCTCAATTTGTAAAAATGATATTGATGTAGACTGGCTACTACACAAAAATACAGAAGCAGTATTTTCTTACTTAGATCAAGAATGATATTCCACTTAGACAAAAATATTCTAAACAATTTTGTTCAACACCACAGTTTCTGAAAAACATTATTTTATTTTAAAGATTTTATATATTTGTTTGTCAGAGAGAGAGAGAGGGCATGCACAAGCAGGGGGCTCAATCCCAGGACCCTGGGATCATGACCTGAGTCCAAGGCAGACGCTTAACCAACTGAGCCACCCAGGTGTCCCAGAATTTAAACATTTTAGATGATAATTGTAATAGATAATTCCTTTAGCATCTTATAAAAAGTATATAGAATATACCTTTTCTTATGGTATAGTTTGAAGCATACTGGCTTTGGATTCAGGCACAACTGGGTTCTAGTTCTGGCCCTTCTAGTTGTGATATGACTGTGATCAAAATATTAAACCTCTCTGGCCTCTGTTCCCCATCCGAAAAGTGGGAATAATATTATTGATACTTTCAGGGATTGTTGTAAGGATTAGAAATGAAGAGTTATACTGAAAGATACCTAGAACAAAGGAAACTAAGGAAAGATTGCTGTCATTATTATCATATATATTTTATCTGCATTTATACTGTCTTCCCCTATATTATAGATTGATGCCCTAGGGTGTTAATAAGAATTTGTGCTTTGGGGGGCCTCTGCCTCTTTAACCAAATAGTCCTAGACTGCTCTTTGCATGTTTTGGATCAGAACTGCATTTGCAGGGACTTTTACTAGTTAATGAAGTCCATGGACTTGATTGCATGGATTTCATGACTGCCTGTGTCTACCCAAAGACCTATTTTGATTCTTGATTCTTGGCTGCGTTCTGAAGAGGTAAGGTTATTGTATAGTTAACAAATGGGCAAGATTTTCCTGTACTTCATGGAGTCACAGTTACTCTGAAGGTCTGTAATTCACCCCCAAAATCTGAGCATTTATGATGAATGCTATTAGGCGTTATAATACCAACTCTCTTTAAGTTAAATTTATAGGAATGATGGAAATGAAAGGAGAAGTTACCAATTTAGTTTAAGTATCCATTTTGGAATTAATATTTTCACACAGGTCATATTTAAGGTGTATGAATTGCAGGAGTCTCATGGTTTTAAATACCATGTGTCTATTCATGGCTTCCAAATTTATATCTTCAGCTAGGTCTCACCCCAAAACTTCACACTCATATATCCAACTGCTTACCTCATATTTCTGCTTGGACCTCTTCAAAGCAACTCTTGATTCTCTATGCTGCCTGCCGTCCTCCACTCCAAATGTACTGCTCCCACAGTCTTTCTCATCTCGTTAAATGGCAGCTCCGTCCTTTCATTTGCCCAGACCAGAAACCTCGAAGTCATCCCTGACCCTTCCCTTTCACACTTAATCTGTCATTCCGTCAATAAATCCTGTTGGCTTTATCATTAACAGACTTCCCGAAACTGAAGCTTTTCATCACCCTGCCCAAGCCAGTGTCAGCTTGGACTTCTGTGATCACTTTCTGGTGGTCTTATTTCTGCTTTTGCCCTCTGATAGTCCTACTGAGGCCAGCAACCACAGTGATCCTTTAAAAAGGGGTCCTTTAAAAAGTCACATCCTACTTAATATTGGCCAGAGGTGGTATCCCATCTCATTTGGAGCAAAAGCCTGAGTCCTCTCCCCTCAGTGGCAGTCCTCTCTCCCTTTTTGACTTCCTCTCCCACTTCTCTGCCCCTCCTTTATTCTGCTCCAGGCGCGTTTGACTGTTTCTCAAACATGTCAAACATACTCCGTGTTTGACTGTTTCTCAAACATGTCAATCATACTCTGACCCTAGAGACTTTGTACTTAATGTTATTTCTTGGTGAAACAGCGTTTCCCCAGATAGTCACATGGCTTAGTCCTTCAGTTTCTTCCGGCCCTGTTTTTCATAAGTCATGGTCTCAGTGAGGCCTTCTGTGACCATCCTGTAAAGAGTATCAAGCTCATTCCCTCCTCATGCATGGCTTCACTGGCTTCATTTTTTTGCCATAGCACTTTCATATGTCGTGAGCATCTCCGGTCTCTTCCCTTACTACAGTGTAAGTTTTGTGAGGACAGTTTTGTTCTTTGTTATATTTCCACTGCTGAAAGTACCCCAAAAGTAGTGGGCACATGAAGAAGTTAATGAGTTTCAGTTTTGGCGAGGGGCATAATGTTATCATTGCAATAGTGCAACTGTCTGCCACCTTTTTTTTTTTTTTTTAAAGATTTTATTTATTTGACAAAGAGCACAAGCAAGGGCAGCTGCAGGCAGAGGGAGAGGGAGAAGCAGGCTTCCCGCTTAGGGGGTAACTCCATGTGGGGCTCGATCCCGGGACCCTGGGATCATGACTTAAGCCAAAGGCAGACACTTAACCCACTGAGCCACCCAGGCGCCCCTCTCTGCCACTTTTTTTTTTTTATCAGCATATACAATTATACCTTATTTTATTGTACTTTGCGTTACTGTACTTTGCAGATATTTCATTTTTTGACAAATTGAAAGTTTTTGGCCACCCTGCCTTGAGCCAAGTCTATCAGTATCATTTTTCCAACAGCATTTGTTCACTTTGTGTCTCTGTGTCAAATTTTGGCAATTCTTAAAATATTTTGGAATTTTTCATTATTATTTGTTATGATGATCTGTGGTCAATGATATTTGATGTTACTATTGTAATTGTTTTGGGGCTTCACAAACTACAGCCCATATATGACCACAAACTTAATTGACAAATGTTGTATGTGTTCTGACTGTTCCAATCACTGGCCATTTCTCTCCCTCTCCTTGGATCTCCATATTCCCTGAGACACAACAGTATTTAAATTAAGCCAGTTAATAACCTTGCAAGGCCTTTAAGTGTTCAAGTGAGAGGAAAAGTCACATGTCTCCCTTTAAACCAAAAACAAGAAATGATTCAGCTTAGTAAGGAAAGCATGTTGAAAACTGAGATGGGCTGAAAGCTAGGCCTCTTGTGCCAAACAGCCAAGTTTTTGAAGGAAATTAAAAGTGCTACTCCAATGAACACAGGGATAATAAGAAAGCAAACAAACTCACTGCTGATAGGGAGAAAGTTTTAGTGGTCTGGATAGATCAAACCAGCCACAACATTCCCTTAGCCAGAGCCTAATGGGGAGCAAGGCCCTAACTCTCTTCAGTTCTGTGAAGGCTGAAAGAGGTGAGCAAGCGGCAGAAGAGAAGTGTGAAGCTAGCAGAGGTGGTTCATGAGGGTGAAGGAAAGAAGCCATCTCCAAAACATAAAAGTACAAGGTGAAGAAGCAAGTGCTGATACAGAAGCTGCAGCAAGTCATCCAGGAGATCTCGTGGAGATCATTAATGAAGGTGCCTGCACTAAACAGATTTTCACTGTAGACAAAACAGCCTTCTAGTGGAAGAAGAGGCCATCTAGGACTTTCATAGCTAGAGAGAAGTCAATGCCTGGCTTCAAAGCTTCAGAGGATTGGCTGACTCTTGTTAGGGGCTAATGTAGCTGGTGACTTGAAGTTGAAGCCAGTGCTCATTTAGCATGCAGATAATCCCAGGGCCCTGAAGAATTATGCTAAATCTACTCTGCCTGTGCTCTATAAATGGAACAACAGAGCCTGGATGACAATGTATCTGTTTACAACATGGTTATGCTCATTGACAATGTACCTGGTCACCCAAGAGCTCCAGTGGAGATGTATGAGATTAATGTTTTTGTGCCTGCTAACACAGCATCCATTCTGCAGCCCATGGATCAAGGAGTGATTTCAACTTTCAAGTCTTATTATTTAAGAAATATGTTTTATAAAGTTATAGCTGCTATAGATAGTGATTCCTCTGATGGATCTGGGTGAAGTCATTTGAAAACCTTCTGGAAAGGATTCACCATTGTAGATGCCATTAGTTTGGAAGAAGTTGATTCCAACCCTCATGGATGACTTTGAAGGGTTCAAACTTCAGTGGAGGGAAGTAACTGCAGATGTGGTGGAAATAACGGGAGACATTTGGATTGTTTCTGATTTTTGTTATTCCAGAGACTGCTGCTTTGAACATTCTTGTATATATCTTTTGGCATATATCTACAAGTGTAATTGCTAGATCAGAAAGTAGGCATTCATTTATTTGTCTTTTTTTTTTTTAAAGAATTTATTTATTCATTTGAGACAGAGAGATACAGAGAGAGAGAGAGCATGAGCAGGGGGAGAGGCAGAGGGAGAAGCAGTCTCCCTGCTGAGCCAGGAGCCCGACGTGGGGCTCGATCCCAGGACCCCGGGATCATGACCTGAGCCGCAGGCAGAGCTTAACCATCTGAGCCACCCAGGCGCCCCTACTTGTTATATCTTTAAAGCTAGTTTTTAAGTTATTAAAATCAGTACACTACTACCAGCAAAGTATAAGAGTTCCATTTGCTTCATATCCTCACCAACACTTAGTCTTTCCAGTCATTGTAATTTTAGCTTTCCTGGTTAGTATGTCAGTGAGATTTTTGAAATTATTATTGTCTTTTATTATTTCTTGATTCTTTAAACTGTGGTAAAATTTACATATAGCAAAATATATACAGTAAGTTTGAATTTGGTCATTGGATTTTGGTTAATGCATACGTCTGTGTAATTACCATTACCGTCAGGATACAGAACATTTCCATCACCATAGCTGCCTTATTCTGCTTCTAGTCACTTCCTCCCCCACCCCCATAGACAGTCGTCATTCAGGCTTCTTTAATCACAGGTTGTTCTTATGGTGCATTTAAATGGAGTCATACAGTATACATTTACTCTTTTGCTTCACATACTCTTTCTGTTTTTGTCTGTTGTTGCTTATATCAGTAAGCATTCTTTTTTCCTGAGTAGTATCTGTTGTATGAATATAAAAAATTTGCTTATCTATTCATCTATTGATGAATTTGGATTATTTCCAGTTTGTGGCTAGTGTGGTAAAGGTTGCCGTGAACATTTGTGTGCAGTGTTTGTGCAGGCATCTGTTTTCATTTCTTTTGGGTACATGTTTATGAATGGAATTGCTGGCTTATATGCTAGGTGTATATTGAACTTCATAAGAAATTGACAGTTTTCCAGGTGGGTTGGACCACCCCCACCAGCAGTGTATGAGAATTTCAGTTGCTCTACATCCTGGTTAGTATTTGGTATCATTAATCCTTTTAGTTGTAAGCATTTTATTGGGTGTGAAATGGTAACTTATTTGGTTTTAATTTGCACTTTCTGATGACTAGTATACCTTTTCATGTACTTATTGACTCTTATATCTTTGGTGAAGTATCTGTTCAATTTCTACCCAATTTTTAGAAATGGTATTGTTTGTTTTTTTCTTACTAATTTGCAGTTCTTTATGTATTTTGGTCATATATATATATATTTTTTTCTTCCTGTCTCTGGCTTGCCTTTTCATTTTCTAGAGGTATCTTTTGATGAACAGACAGTTTAATTTTGATGAAGTCTGTTTTATCTCTCTCTTTTTTATGATTACTACTTTTTAAAAAAACTTGCTTAAAAAAATCTTTGCCTACCTCAGGTCATAAAGATTTTTCCTAAGTTTCTTTCCTAGAATTGTTATAATTTTAGTTTTACACTTAGGCCTGTGAACCTATTCAAGTTAATTTTTATGTATGATGGAGGTTAAGAGTCAGGATTCATTTTTTTTCTCGACAGATACTTGGTTGCTTCAGCACCATTTACTAAGAAGATTCACTAAATTGCAGTGGCTCCTTTGTTGTAAATCAAGTGACTACATGTGTTGGGCTAATTCTGGACACATTCTCTTTGTGTCTCTTTCAGCTAATACTACAGTGTCTTTAATATAGTAGCTGTGCCGTTAAGTTCTTAACATCTGTAGTACGAGTACTCTACTTTGGTTTCCCTTAAGACTACTTTCATTCTGGGACCTTTGATTTCCATGTAAATGTTAGAATGAATGTATCATTTCCACCCCCCCAAAAGTTGCCTTTGATTGGCATTGTATTGAATCTATAAATAAATGTGGAGAAAATGGGCATGTTGACATTGTTGAGTTTTCTAGTCCATGTACATAGGGTATTTCTTTACTTAGGCCTTTTTAAAATTGCCCTCAGCAAATTTGGTAGTTTTCAAGATAAAAATTTTACACATTTTTGTTAAATTTATTCTTAGGTATTTAATGTTTTTGATGGTATTTCAAGTGGTATTTCCTTTAAAATTTCATTTCCTGTTTGCTAATATATAGGCATTAATTTTTGTTAATTGATATTATGTCCGGGGTCTTGCAAAAATTCACTTATTCTAGTTGCTTGTAGAGTCTTCAGATTTTTTATGAACATAATCGTGTCACCTGCAAATAAAAAATTTTCTTTTTTTCCCATTGTGTGTGTGTGTGTGTATTTATGTGTGTGTGTGTATGTATATATATATATATTTTTTTTTTTCCCCCCTTACCACAAAAGCTAGAGCCTCCAGTACAGTTTGAAGAGAAATAGTGGTGGTAGACATATCCTTGTCTTGTTTTCAATCTTAAGGGGAGATGTCCGAAGTTTTAGCACAGGTTTTTTAAAAGTCTTCAGCAGACATTTCTTTTCTTTTTTTTTAAAGATTTTATTTATTTATTTGACAGAGAGAGACACAGTGAGAGAGGGAACACCAGCAGGGGGAGTGGGAGAGGGAGAAGCAGGCTTCCTGCAGAGCAGGGAGCCCGATGCGGGGCTCGATCTCAGGACCCTGGGATCATGACCTGAGCTGAAGGCAGATGCTTAACGACTGAGCCACCCAGGCGCCCCTAGCACAGTTATTTTGATGGTGTCTTTTATCAGATTAAGAAGGTTTCCTTTTGGGGGGCCTGAGTGGCTCAGTCAGTTAAGCATCTGACTCTTGATCTCTTCTCAGGTTTTGATCTCAAGGTTGTGAGTTCAAGCGCTGTATTGGGCTCCATGATGGGCATGGAGCCTACTTTAAAAAAAAAAAGTTTCCTTCTATTCCTGGTTTTCTAAAGTGTTTTTATTATGAATGGGTATTGAATTTTTTCAAATGCTTTTTCTGCATTTATTGTAATGATTGTATAGTTTTTCTCCTTTATTTTGTTAATGTGGTGAATTACATTGATTTTTCAAATAGCAAACCAACCTTGTGTTCCTGGAATAAATCCCACTTGGTTATGAAGCATTGTACTTTTTATTTGTCTCCAGATTTTATTTGTTAATATTTCATTTTTGATTTTTGTGTCTATATTTGAGATATTATTGGACTATAATTTTATTTTCCTACAATGTGCTTGTCAGATTTTGTTATTAAGGTTATGCTGGCTTTAATATGAGTTGGGAAATATTCTTCTTTTTTTATTTTCTGAATGATTTTGTGTAACACTGTTATTATTTCTTCCATAAATATTTGGTAGAATTTACCAGCAAAACCATCTGGGCCTGGAGTTCTCTTTGTAGGAAGGATTTTTTTTTTTTTTGTAGGAAGGTTTTTAATTACAGCTCAGTTTTTTTAATAGATAATACTGCTCTTCAGATTTTCTGTTTCTTCCTTTGGCAATTTTGATGAGTAGTCTTTTTCAAGAAATTTGTCCATTTCATTTAAAATTTTGATTTTATTGATATAAAATTTTCATAATATCCTCTTATCTTTTAATTTCTGTTGGATTTGTAATGATGCCTCCTTATAAATCTTTGTTCTTGTAGTTTGTATTTTCGCTTGTTTTTTTCTTGTTCAGTCTTGGTAGGGGTTTATTAATTTCATTAATTTTTTTTCAAAAAACCAACTTTTGGCTTTGCTTATTTCCTCTCATATGCTTATTTTCTATTTCATTAATATGTTATTATTTCCATCCTTCTTTTGTTGTAATTTGCTGTTCATTACCTAATGTTTTAAGTTGGAAGCTTAGAGTGTTGATTTTCAATTTTTCTATTAAGCTGTAAATTGTTTTCTAGGGACTGTTTTAGCAAACCTCCAAGTTGTCATTCAACTCAGAATATTTTCTAATTTGCATTGTTTTTGATCTAAAGGGTTATTTGGAAGTGTAGTGCTTAACACACTAAAGTGCATCTCTTAAAGTTTGGAGATTGTCTAGTTATTTTTTGTTATTGAGTGTCATGTGAATTCACAGTGGTCAGAGTAGATACACTGAATTATTTCATTCCTTGTAAATTTGTTGAGATTTACTTTATGGCCTAGAATGTGGTCTATGCTGGTAAATGTGCCATGTATACTTGAAAAGAATGTGTAGTCTGCATTTGTCAGATGTAATATTTTTTGTTAATTACATCAATTCGATTAATTGGGTTGGTTCAGATATTCTGTACTCTTACTGATTTTTATCTGTTTTGTTAGTTAGAAAGGTGTGTTTGGATTTATACACACTATTATTTAAACCAAACAGTATTGTGAATGGGCTGTTTCTCCTTTTAGGTCTGTCAGTTTTTGCTTTATACATTTTGAAGCTATGCTATTAAGTGAATATAATTTATGATTTTTATGGCTTTGAATTAAATTGACCATTTTGTCAAAATGAGAGGTCCCTCTTTATGTCTCATAATACTTTTTGCATTAATGTTGTCTGTTACTAATGTTGCCATATCAGGTTTCTTTTCATTAGTATTCATGGTACATCTCTTCCCATCCTTTTATTTTTAACCTTCCTGGGTCTTTATATTTAAAGTGTTTTCTTTCAAACAGTATATAATTGTATCTTTTGTATCTTTTTTTTTTTTCCAAAGATTTATTTATTTGAGAGAGAGAGAATGAGAGACAGAGAGCATGAGAGGGAGGAGGGTCAGAGGGAGAAGCAGACTCCCTGCCAAGCAGGGAGCCTGATGCGGGACTCGATCCCGGGACTCCAGGATCATGACCTGAGCCGAAGGCAGTCGCTTAACCAACTGAGCCATCCAGGCGCCCTTGTATCTTATTTTTTAATCCAGTCTGACCATCTTTGTCTTTTGGAGTATGTATCCATTACATTTAATGTGATTACAGTTTGCCATGTTGCTTTTTGTTTTCTTTCTCCATTTGTTCCTTTTTTTAAAAAATTATTTATTTATTCCTGCCCATTCTTTTCAATATTGAGTATTTTTATTATTTTATTTCCTTTGTTAGTTTTTACATTATACCTCTTAGTGTCACTCTTTTAAGTCCTTACTGAAAAAAATGACAAAATACATCCTAATGATAGTGTACCATAAATTAGTACTTTTATTATGTCCTGAACAATGCAAGAACCTTACAGTATTTTTATATCATTTAATCTCCCTTTTTTTTTGCAATGTTTTTGTATGCATTTTACTTCCATGTATGTTAAAAATCTCAACAAGACATTGTTAGTGTTGTTGAAAACAGTCAGTAGTTTTGTTTTTACCCACGTATTTACTGTTTCTGGAGCTGTTGATTCTTGCTGACCTTTTTGTGCTTCCCTCTAGAATTGTTTCCCTTAAGCTGAAGAACATTTCTTGTAGTATTTCTTGTCTGCCAGTGAGGAATTCTCTTAGCTTTTCTTAGTTGGAGAATGTATTTTGCTCTCACTTTAGAATACTATTTTCTTTTTTTTAAAAGATTTTTACTTGTTTATTCATGAGAGACAGAGAGAGAGAGGCAGAGGCAGAGGGAGAAGCAGGCTCCCTGTAGAGCGGAGTCTGGTGTGGGACTCGATCCCAGGACCCTGCGATCATGACCTGAGCCGAAGGCAGATGCTTAACCAACTGAGCCACCCAGGCGCCCTAGAACACTGTTTTCAGTGGAAATAGAACTCTTGGTAGTTTTGCTTTTTAAAGATGTCCTGATGTCATTCTATTATCTTCTTGCTTTCATTGTTTTTGTTGAGTAGTCAGTAATGTTTTTATTGTTTCTTAGAGCAGTGGTTCTCAGCTGGGAGTGATTTTACCTTCCTTTTACCCCTACCCCAGGGGACATTTGGTAATGTTTGGATATGTTTTGGTTGTCTCAACCCAGGGTGGGGTGTATGCTACTGACATTCCTACAGTGCACAGTTCACAGCAAAAAAGGCTCTGATTCAAAGTGTCAGTAGTGCCGAGGTTGAGACACTGTGCCTTAGAGGTCGCATGTCTTATTTTTTTTCTGGTTGTGTATGAGATTTTCTCTCTTTTATTCTTTAGCAGTTTGGTTAGTATATGCCTAGGTTTTATTTTCTTTGTTTATCCTTTTTGGGATGGATTTTAATTCCCCCTAACAGTACACTATCTTTTTATTCATTTTTTTTTTCATCTTTTTTTTTTAATATTCATTGTAGTTATCTTGAAGTCCTTCTAATGCCACTGTTTGGATCACCTCTGGATCTACTTCCATTGACTATTTGATCTTTTGATTAGTGGCTAATTTCTTGTTTCTTTGCATATCTAGTCATTTTAAAATGTGTTTTGGTGAAATGTTATGGAGGCTGTGAATTATCTTCCTTTGAAAGATGTTGGATTCTGTTCTGATGGGTGGCTAAATTACCAGCTCTTCACTTTTTTTTTTTAAGTAGGCTCCATGCCTGGTGTGGAGCCCAATGCGAGGCTTTAACTCACTATGCTGAGATCAAGACCTGAGCTGAAATCGAGAGTCAGATGGTTAACTGATTGAGCTGGTGTCCCACCAGCTCTTCACTTTTATTCTGTTAGGGCCTTATTTAGTGTTTTGTTGGGTTTGGTCTATTAATGTTTTATATTTCCAGAGTATGGTCATTTTTCCTAAGGTGTGGCCTTTGTGGGGTTTCAACTGAATGTCTGGGATTTTTTCCAAGATCTTTCCAATTTGGCTGGGCTCAAACTCCAACAACTTTTCAACTTTTCTCAGCTTCTCAGCATGTGCTTCCTACGAGGTTCTCTTGTTCTCTCTCTCTCAGGCTTTTGAAGCCCTGGAGGTGATTAGGAGTGGATGAGAATTTCTGTGCAGATTTTTGGGGTTCTCTTTCTTTGGGAGTAATCCTAGCCATCTTTGCCCAGGACTCTAATCTCTCTTCCCTCTGGTCTCTATTTGAACTTCATTTCAATACCTAATTCCGAGAAGATGCTTCCAGGGGAAGTTCTTGGGGGAATGTTGGATCACCTCATGTTTCTCTTTTCTTTCAGTGACTGGAGCCTTGTATTGATTATAGTCCATGCTATAAACATTTGTTTTGTGTGTTTTGTTCAATTTTAAAGTTATGTATGGTTGGAGAGTAAGTCTTATACCAGGTATTCTTCATGGCCAGATTCTGAAGTATCTCCATTTTCCTTTATAAAAGATTAACTGCTTTTTAAGTCAGATTTATTGCTTTGAAGAAATACTGGTTTGGTTGCCATTATGGAGTAAGTTCTGTATTTCACAGAAGCAAGTGTTAATTGGGTAAACAGCTTATGTCAGTTAACTTATTGTATATAACTTGACATCTTCGTTATCCATTGTATTTTTTGTGCTTCAAGGAATCATCTGTTGCAGTTTGCCTTAGAGTCACCACCCATATCTCCTGCTTCTTCCTCTTCAAAGAACCTTGCTTCCAAAGTACACACTCCTGTAGCCTTCAGACGTTCTTTAAAGCAAGGAAGCAGGTTAATGGAGAATTTCTTGATCAGAGAAACTGGTGGTTCCACATCAGAGTTGTTGATAAAAGAGAATGAGAGTAAATGCACCCCTCAGAAAGAGGTGAGCACTTCTTCAAAGACCAAAGAGACACCTATAGAAAAGGCAGCTCCGTGTTCCTTAGATGCTCATGTTCCTGAGACACCCTCTACATCAACTTTGAAACAGGTTACCAAAGGTAGGAAATTATTTTCATGTATGTATTTTCTTACTTAATGGAAATCTTTTCATCCCATATGACCTGAGAATAAATAAGCATCTTTAGGGGGATTGAATGGGAAAGGACAAACCAAATTTTACATTATAACAGTCTCAGAAATTGATGTAGGCAATGCTGCAAGATATTTTTATACTCTTTCTCTCTCACAGAATAGGAATTCAGGCTGATTGCTGGAAAAATGGAACAATTTTAGTTAGCTCATATTTTAACTATGGCAGTAGCTTTTTATTTTTCAGCTTTTAATTTCCCTCCTCATCTTTCATATCAGTTCCAGTTTAATCTTAACGAGCTCATTTTATCTTCTTATACCCCTTTTTGAACACTTCCAAGCTGTTCTGACTGGCATTTATAGCCATAGACAATTTGACCCCTCCCCTAGATGTCTGACCTCCGTCTCAAAAATCCTTCTGCGCTAGCCAAACTGATCTTTCCATTATTCCTTGAATACACCCAGAGATTGGAAAAACTACAAGCTGCAGGCCAAGTTTGGCTTGACACTTTTATTTTTGTAAGTAAAGGTTCACTGGAAAATAGCCACACCCATTTGTTGACATATTGTTTATGAATGCTTTCATGCTCCATGGCAGTGATTAGTAGTTGTAACACAGACCATCTAGCCTGCAGAGCCTAAAATCTCTACTAACTGGCCCTTAACTAAAAAGGTTTGCTGGGGCGCCTGGGTGGTTCAGTCGGTTAAGCGTCCAAGTCTTGATTTTGGCTCAGGTCATGATATCAGAGTTGTGAGATCGAGCCCTGCATTGGGCTCTGTACTCAGCAGGGAGCCTGCTTGAGATCCCCACCCAACCATGCTCACTCACCTGCACGCTCTTGCTCTCTTAAAAAAAAAAAAATTTGCTGACCCCTGTTTTATCTTTCTAGATTCTATCCAGATCCTAACCATTCTTGGGTTATGTTAGACAATATTGACATCTCACATCACGAAAGTGTTACGGCACTTGTTTTCTGGACTATTTTGTGTATAGTTTGCTTTTTTGATGACTCGATCAGCTTGTTTAACCTATTGTTTCCATGTTTCCTCTTACCCGTGAAGTTCAGATCACCTTTTAGGCAGAAACTATGTCTTAGACATCTTTGGTATGCCCACATCATACATAGTGCAGGGCAATTAGTGGTTATTCATTTTAGTTTTTTTTAAAGATTTTATTTATCTGAGGGAGAGGGAGAGAGAGAGCATGCACAAGAGAGTATGAACAGTTGGGAGGGGCAGAGGGAGAGGGAGAAGCAGACTCCTTGCTGAGCACGGAGCCTGATGACACAGGCTCGATTCCAGGACCCTGAGATCATGACCTGAGCCGAAGGCAGATGCTCAGCCAACTGAGCCACACAGGCGCCCCGCAATTAGTGGTTATTAAACTTAGATTGAAGTTAGCGTATTAATACTCAAGGGTTTAAATTTTGTAAGGAGGGGCTCGGGGTCCTGGGATTGAGCCCTGCATCAGGCTCCCTGCTAGCAAGGGAATCTGCTTCTCCCTCTGCCCCTGCTCATGTGCTCGCTCTCTTGCTCTCTCTCTCTCTCAAATAAATAAATAAATAAAATCTTAAAAAAAATAAAATTTTTAAGGATATGTGGATCTTGCATTTCCTACCCTATCTTTTGTCAGTCTATCAATTGACAGTTCTTGTTGTAGTGTTTTTAGCTTGATAGTTAATTTTTTCCCCCTAACAGACCAGTTTTTTTTTCAAATGAAATCTTACCATGAACTGTAAAACATAAAATAGATAAAATTGGCCTTGCTCCCTTGAAGTAGAGATGGAGGCCCTGACCTCCTGCCTCATCCCAGTCTTTATCATGGTGGCCTCTGGGCCCCAAGATTCTTCCACAGTTCTCTGCAACTTCGTCAAACAGTTTGAGAATGATTGTGTTTCCTAATGGCAACACTACATTTGTAATTACAAATGAGAGCTAAATTATCGAATTTGTAACCATTGCTGATTTGAACAGTAGTTGGCCCAAACCAACAAATGCTTCAGTTTAGCTTTGCATACTCTCTCATCCCCAGCCCGGTGTATCTTATTCATGTTGTTACGATTGCTACAGTGCTACATGTGAATGACTCCTGGACCAGAAAACTTAAGATTAGTTCTATAGGCTGGTCACACCTCTGTAGAAAAGACTTAACCAAAGCATTTTCTAATAAATGAATCCCCAGACTTCTTTGCAATCTCTTCCTGTAGGCCGCAGATTCTAATTATGTGACTTAACACAATTTAGCCATTACTCAGTGAATAGTCTCTCCCAATCCTGTTGCCTTGAGGTGTCATTCTTTTTCTCTTCTGCTTTCCTAAGTGCATGTTAAGGTTAGGATTTTTTTTTTTTTTTTTTATTAATTGCTAAAAGATGACAGGTTATACATTATTTTTGCCCTTTCTGTAAATAATAAAGTCTCTCTTTCTCTTTTTAAAAAAATACAGTGGATTGTCCTGTTTGCGGGGTTAATATTCCAGAAAATCACATTAATAAGCACTTAGACAGCTGTTTAACACGTGAGGAGAAGAAGGAAAGCCTCAGAAGGTAAGAAAGTTAAAGCATAACCATTGAGCTACTTTAACAAGGTACTTCTTGTACTTTATAAACTATTTGCCACCTCTTCCATTCTGTCTCCTTCATCCTGAGGGTTATTTCCCCTAAACCATGAGAATCTGGTGACCTGCATTTCTCCTTAGAAATGTTTCTCCCTGGGACGCCTGGCTGGCTTAGTCAGTAGAGCATGTGACTCTCAATCTCAGGGTCCTGAGTTCAGGCCCCACATTGGGCATGGAGCCCACTTAAAAAAAAAAAGAAATGTTTCTTCCTGAGGAATGAGTTTCAAGTGTAAAGGCTGAGCATGTTCTCCTTGAATAGTGAGAAGTCAACACTGATACTCTTGCTTGGACTGCTCTTTTTCTAGATGCATCTTTCATAGTTCTTCTAATACATTTAGTTCTGTCAGTTTATCCAAAGACATACTCATCCATACATAATTAAGTTCAAGTTCCAATAGTGGTTCCAAACCCTGCTCCTTGGAATACTGTAGTCCTGCCGTTTGCTCTGGCTTGCAGTTTAGAAGCACTGCATATCATATCTCTCTTAGGGAAAGATTCACTATACCAGTGAGTGTATTGAAGGATCTGAGAAGTCCTACATCAAAGGTAATTGTTGGATTTTATTTAATCCAGTAATTACTACATTATTTGACCCCAAAATCTTTTTTTTTTCCCCAAGATTTCATTTATTTATTAGAGAGAGTATGAGCAGGGGGAGGGGCAGAGGGAGCAGACTCCCCACTGAGCAGGGAGCCCGCTGTGGGGCTCCATCCCAGGACCCTGAGATCATGACCTGAGCCAAAGGTAGACGCTTAACCAACTGAGGCACTCAGGCTCCCCTTGACCCCAAAACCTTTCTGTCCTCATAATTTACATCTTAAACTAATTTGTAAAGATATGTTTAGGGGAACATTGAGCTGCATTTCTCTTAAGTTACATCCTGGTCCTGGGGTCTGTCTGGTCAAATAAAAGATACTGTGACATTTAGAATATTTTATCTACAACATTTTATCTACAAATGGCCTGACAGGCCATTTCCTTGTTAGGGGTGATAACCCTTAACCCCCTATGTAGAATCGTATCAGAGTTGATTCAAAGAATATTTTTCCTTTTGATGTCTTCAGATTCTGAGGACCCTTAAATGCATTACTCATTTTCACTAAATCATGGAAGAAGGATCAGTGTTATCTTCATGTTTTGGAAATCATCTATCAGGCTTCATATTTTAAAATTCTGGATAGAAATTGTTGATATCTGCGGGTGCTTTTTATTGTAAATGCCAGTGAACAGTACAGTTTCCCATTCGAATTTCACAGTCATCAGTTTAATTGTCTGTACTTGATAAAATAAATGTTTCAGATACAGGCTTAATGAACTATCCCTCACAGTGTGCTTGTATAAACTCGTACAAAATGTTTCAGCTCTTGCTACCCACTGTGATTTTATTTAGCTGTAATCTTACCTGTTTTGTAGAGCCCACTGGGTAGTTTTCAGAAAAATGTAATCTCTTGAGTTTGTAGGTCCTTCTATGTTAAATAGTTATCTCTGGCTTTTAGACGTTATTGATAAAGCATAAAAGAAATAATTTAGTCAGGGAATGGTACTGTTGATTAATAGAAAAATGTTTGGTTGTTTTCAGTCTACATATATTCAACTGTACTATTTCTCTCAGTATAGTCTTTGGGCCATTTACATCAGATTTACCCTATGGAAGCTTGTTAACATAGATTTTAGGTCTCCACTTCAGAACGTAATCAGAATTGGGGGGTGTTATGGAGACGTGACCAAGAATCTGCAATTTAATAAACTCTCTTGGTGATTCCGAGATTCGCTCCAGTTTGGGTAGCATGGCCTTGAAGGCAAACTAGTTATATACAAGTCCTTTGTAAAATCATGGGTTTTTTTTTGATAAACCGTTTACTTTCAAGTGCTTATTAATTTTTACTGGAAACTTTGGTATTTTAATTTTGAAATATTGGAATTGTAATGACTACTTTGAATGCATATTTATTAAGCACCTAATTGCCATGGTGTTGAGCCAAGTAACATACTGAGAGAGCCAGGTTATAATCAGATTAAATAGATTAAAGCTCACTAAGGAGTTCCTGTTTATAAAATTATCTCAAGTCATTGATACCCTTAGGTAGCTTGACTTTTGTTCCATTTTAAGAAGTAATGTTTATTAACTGTTTTTTTTGGAGGGAGCAGAAAAAAGTCATTTAATAGGGCTCTGCTATATTAAATTGTAGCTTAGTGCTTGTCAGTGTATTAATTATATAAATAGAAAGAAGAGCCAGGTGGTGATTTTGCTAATACACTTGTAATCCTTATATATTTGTTAATATAATTAATTGAAGTTGAAGGGAATAAAACCCTCTTGTATTTCTTGCTATTGTTTTCTTTTTTTTAAAGATTTTATTTATTTATTTGAGAGAGAGAATGAGAGAGAGCACATGAGAGGGGGGAGGGTCAGAGGGAGAAGCAGACTCCCTGCCAAGCAGGGAGCCCGATGCGGGACTCGATCCCGGGACTCCAGGATCATGACCTGAGCTGAAGGCAGTCGCTTAACCAACTGAGCCACCCAGGCGCCCTTGCTATTGTTTTCAATCGTGTTCTTTGAAGATGATGCCATAAGAATATTATCTACCTGTCAACTTTCAGAATTCTTTTTTCATTGACAGTAAATAATTGGGTAAAGCTAACCATCCCAACACATCTTTTATTTAATCTAGAACTTTTGTACAATGTTTGCCTCCACTTTGAGGGGGCAGTTTTGCCTGTGGATCAGCACTTTTTCTAAAGCAGATATATTCTTAAATTTGTAGTCTAATCTCAATAGTGTTTGTACTCTGATCATCCGAGGTAATGGTTTTTTGCAGATATTTTGCATGGAAACCATGGGCACATTTTAGGACAACATGCTTTAAAGCAGTGGAGAATTGAGGAAGTCGATGTAAGTGTGATTCTGAAGTGAGGTTCTTACAGCATTTAGTGCACATTTCCATGGGTGTCCCGGGTCTGCATCTTTAGGCCTGACCTCTTTCTGAGACCTATATTTCTCTAAGGTTGGCTGCCACCTAGACCCTGGTAGCTGAATGTGCCGTAGGCACCTCAGATGCTTCATGTCCAACATTGTCAACCTTATTTACAAATTTAATTCTTCTCTTTCCCATTTTATATTAATGGTTCCACTATTTTCCCAGTCACACTGGTACTGCATCAGAAGGCAAATTAACTGTTTTATGTGAAGAGCATTTGATAATGCACAATAACTCTAAGTAATCTCTTTTTTCCCCCTTTTTAGTTCTGTTCACAAAAGGAAGCCTCTGCCCAAAACTGTATATAACTTGCTCTCAGATCGTGATTTAAAGAAAAAGCTAAAACAGCATGGATTATCTATTCAAGGAAATAAACAACAGCTCATTAAAAGGCACCAAGAATTTGTACACATGTACAATGCCCAGTGCGATGCTTTGCATCCTAAATCAGGTAAACTAATAAAGCAATTAATTCTTTTTTTTTTTTTTTTAGGATTTTTATTTTTTTTATTTATTTTTTATTTATTTATTTTTCTTATGTTAATCCCCATACATTACATAGTTTTACATGAAGTGTTCCATGATTCATTGTTTGTGCATAACACCCAGTGCTCCATGCAGAATGTGCCCTCCTCAATACCCACCACCAGGCTATCCCATCCTCCCACCCCCCTCCCCTCCAGAACCCTGTTTGTTTTTCAGAGTCCATCGTCTCTCATGGTTCGTCTACCCCTCCGATTTCCCCCGCTTCATTCTTCCCCTCCCACTACCTTCTTCTTCTTTTTTTTTTTTTCTTAACATATATTGCATTATTTGTTTCAGAGGTACAGATCTGAGAGTCAACAGTCTTGCACAGTTCACAGCGCTTACCAGAGCACATACCCTCCCCAGTGTCTATCACCCAGTCACCCCATCCCTCCCACACCCCACCACTCCAGCAACCCTCAGTTTGTTTCCTGCGATTAAGAATTCCTCATATCAGTGAGATCATATGATACATATCTTTCTCTGTTTGACTTATTTCACTCAACATAATACCCTCCAGTTCCATCCACGTCGTTGCAAATGGCAAGATCTCATTCCTTTTGATGGCTGCATAATATTCCATTGTATATATATATACCACATCTTCTTTATCCATTCATCTGTCGATGGACATCTTGGCTCTTTCCACAGTTTGGCTATTGTGGACATTGCTGCTATAAACATCGGGGTGCACGTACCCCTTCGGATCCCTACTTTTGTATCTTTGGGGTAAATACCCAGTAGTGCAATTGCTGGATCATATGGTAGCTCTATTTTCGACTTTTTGAGGAACCTCCATACAGTTTTCCAGAGTGGCTGCACCAGCTATAAAGCAATTAATTCTTCTTGTTTTCTGGTTAAAGCAATTTTGTGTAGCTCAGAGATGATAAGTCGTAGAAAAAAATTTTAATAAATATAATTTTGATAATAGATGAGAATTCCTTCAAAAGGTACCTAGACTGATGAATCACAGACCTGTACCTCTGAAACAAATAATACATTATATGTTAAAAAAAAAAAGAAGATAGTAGGAGGGGAAAAATGAAGAGGGGGAAATCAGAGCGGGAGATTGAACCATGAGAGTCTATGAACTCTGAGAAACAAATTGAGGGTTCTAGAGGGGAGGAGGGTGGGGGGATGGGTTAGCCTGGTGATGGGTATTAAAGAGGGCACGTATTGAATGGAGCACTGGGTGTTATATGCAAACAATGAATCATGGAACACTACATCAAAAACTAATGATGTAATGTATGGTGATTAACATAATAAAATAAGATAAAAAAAAAATCTTCAGGGAGTCCGCAAAAAAAAAAAAAAAAGGTACCTAGAATATTCTCTGATAAGCCTTTCCCGCAGCCGGTCTCTTAGTCACTATTCCCTTCTCAGAGGCAACCACTGCCTCCGGTTTCTTTCGTATATCTTTCCAGAGATAGTGTGGGATGAAGAGTTGATCTAGAAAGCCAGGGTTATAATCCCAGTTCTGCAGCTTTATGACCAGAAGACTGTGGGCAAGTTACTTATTATCTCAGTTTTCTCATCCATAAAATAAGGGTTATAATACTGCATACTGCATAGTGTTTTGAAAGGAATAAATGAAAAGTGCACATCTTTTAAAAAAGATTTTTATTTATTTATCTGAGAGAGAAAAAGAACAAATGAACAAGCGGGGGTGGGGTGGGGGAGAGGCAGAGGCAAAGGGAGAAGCAGGCTCCCCACTGAGCAAGGACCCCTCAGCTCGGGACTTGATCCCAGGACCCTGAGATCATGACCTGAGCCAAAGGCAGATGCTTAACCAGTTGAGCCACCCAGGCGCCCCATGTTTAGCACATTTTTATATGCTTATTGACCATCTGGATGTCCTTTTTGGTGAAATACCCTTTTAAGTGTTAAGACCAATTTTTTTATGCTGTGTATCCCTTTTTTTTCTTATGTATTTGAGGGAGTGCATGAAATTTTCTGTATACAGATCTTGCTGCATATATGTGTATCTAATCTCTTCTTTCACTCACATTTTCACTCTCTTAAATCAGATATCATTCAAGAATACAAGTTCTTAATTGTACTATTTAATCTTCTGCATTTTTCCTTTGGTTAGTGCTTTTTATGTCCTTGCCTACTACAAAATTAGGAGGATTTTCTTTTCTTCTAAAAGCTTTATTGTTTTTGCTTTTACATTTTGACCTATAATTTATCTGGAATCTATTTTAGCGTATGTTGTGAGGTAAGGGCAAGATTCTCCTGTTTTTCCATATGGATAGGCAATCAATGCAGAACCATTTATTGAAAAACCATCCTTTCCCTGCTGAATTGTCAGTACATCTTAACTGAGAATCAGGTAACTGTGTATGTGTGGGTCTTGGACGTTGTTTTGTTCCATTAAGTCACATTTAGCCTTCTGTCAGTAGTGCGTTGTCTAAATTACTTTATGAGTAATTTTTTTTTTTTTTAAGATTTTATTTATTTATTTGAGAGAGAGAGAATGAGAGAGAGCACATGAGAGGGGGGAGGGTCAGAAGGAGAAGCAGACTCGCCGCTGAGCAGGGAGCCCGATGCGGGACTCGATCCAGGGACTCCAGGATCATGACCTGAGCCGAAGGCAGTCGCTTAACCAACTGAGCCACCCAGGCGCCCAGTAATTTTTTTTTTTTAAAGATTTTATTTATTTATTTGACAGAGAGTGAGACAATGTGAGAGGGAACACAAGCAGGGGGAGCGGGAGGGGGAGAAGCAGACTTTCCGCTGAGCAGGGAGGCCTATGCGGGGCTTGATCCCAGGACCCTGGGATCATGACCTGAGCCGAAGGCAGATGCTTAACGACTGAGCCACCTAGGTGTCCCCTTCATGAGTAATTTTCAATAGATCTTGCTGCCTGGCAATGTGGTTCCTCTAGTTTTGTTTTTTTGAGCTTGCCTTGGCTTTTCTAGGCCCTTTGCATTTCCATGTAAATTTTAGAATAAGCCTATAAAATTTCTTCAAGAAACTAAAATCTGCTTGGATTTTGATTGGGACTATGTTGAATCTGTAGATCAATTTGGGGAAAGTTGGTATCTGTACACTATTTGAGTGTTTCAGTTCATGAATTTGGTTTATCCCTTTAGTTTTTCATTTCTGTCAGTAATGTTTTATAGTCTTCAGTATGAAGGTTTTTTTTTTAAAGACTTATTCATAGGTATTTGATGTTTTTGATGCAGTTGTAAGTGGTGTCTTATTTTAAATTGTCAATTTTTATTTTTTTGTCATTGGTATGTAAAAATATAACTAATTTTTATACATATCTTGTACCTAGCAACTTGTTATTTACTCACTTTTTATGTGTACATTTTAAAATTGATGTATAATTATCCTTTTATTTTTTATTTTTATTTTTTAAAGGTTTATTTATTTGAGAGAGAGAGAGAGAGAGTGCAGTGGGGAGGGGCAGAGGGAGAGGGAGAGAGGGTCTGAAGCAGACTCTACACTGAGTGCAGAGCCCTACAAGGTGCTTGATTTCACAACCCTGAAATCATGACCTGAGCTGAAACCAAGAGTTGGACGCTCAACCGACTATGCTACCCAGGTGCTCCTGTAATTCATCCTCTTAGAGTGTACAGTTAGATGAGTTTTGACAAATGTATGCAGAGTCATTTAGCTATCATTTCAGTCAAAATATACAACATTTTCTTCTCCAAAAGTTCCTCTGCCCTTTTGTAAGGCCCTGGGATATACTGATCTTTTATGTTTCTGTAGTTTTGCCTTTTCTAAAATGCCAGACAAATGGAATTATACATATTGTACATTATGTAGTCTTTTATATCTGGCTTCTTTCACTTAGTGCAGTGCTCTTGAAATTTATTCGTGTTGCTGTATTTATCAGTAGTTCACTCATTTTTATTGTCAAGCAGTGTTCCAGTTTTTGGCTATTATGGATAAAGCTTCGATGAACATGGGCTTACAGATCTTTGTATAGCCATATGTTTTCATTTTTCTTGGATAAGTACCCAGTAGTAGAATTACTGGGTCGTATGGTAAGTGTATGCTTAAAAGTAAAGAAATTGCTGGACTGTTTTTTAAATGGCTACAGTATTTTTCATTGTATGAGAGATCCACTTGCTCCACTTCCTTGTAAACACTTAGTATTTTCAGTCTTCCTAATTTTAGCCATTCTGTTGGATATGTAGTGGTATCTCATGATGCACGTATGCCTGTGTGCTATATGTGTATATACCCATGTAAATCCATTTACACTTACATGCATTAGAAATCATGAGAACTTACTGATACCTGTGCTTACAGTCCAACCCCACAGAGTTCTTTACCTTTCTCTATTACATATTTATATTTCCCTTTTTTTTTTTTTTGCCATGGGGAGAATCCTCCCTTCAAAAGCATTAGCACATGTACAACAGCACATCTAAAATAGTTTCAGAATTGCTTCATCAGTACTACACCACTGCAAAACAGACCTATCTGTAAGAAAGAATTCAGGATATTTTTAGTTCTCTCTCCCAGACTTCCTCTCCCCTCCTCTCTTTGCTGGACTGAGGGTATGTAGTCAAATATTGTGTTCATAATTTCCTTTTTATCTTTCTTCATTGTGATTTGGTTTTTTACTGAAATACAGTGGGGTTCATTTGTTTCACTTTGTTTCTAGTTGTTGTTATTTAGTTGTCCCTTCCAAGTATAAGACATTAATAACTTAAATGTAACATTTAAACTACTTTAAGAAGATACATTTTTATAATGGACCACTGGCTGTCATAAAAATATTACATACAATAGCAGTTTTGTTTTGAGAGTGCTCCTAATTACTCTTGAAGCATTTTTTAAAACATTTTTTTTATTTAAATTCAATTAACATATAATGTATAATTGGTTTCAGAGGTACAGGTCTGTGATTCATAAGTCTTACATAATACCCAGTGCTCAGTACATTACGTGCCCTCCTTAATGCCCATCACCCAGTTACCCCAGCCTCCTACCCACCTCCCCTCCCAGCATCCCTCAGTTTGTTTTCTATGATTAAGAGTCTCTTACGGTTCGTCTCCCTCTCTAGTTTCTTCTTGTTTTATTTTTTCCTCTCTTCCCATATGATCCTCTGTTTTGTTTCTTAAATTCCACATACCAGTGTACTCTTGAAGCATTTTTATGATGGTAGCTTTAAAATTCTCATCAGATAGTTTCAAGATTTGAATCATCTCAGTGTTTGTCGATTGCCTTTTCTCATTGAAGTTATGATTTTCCTCCTTCTTAGTTGACAAGTGTTTTTTATTGTGTCTTAGACATTTTGACTGTAATATGAGATTCCAGTTCCTTTTTTAATATTCTACTTTAGCAGGCAGTCACTCTGT
Organism: Mirounga leonina; assembly: GCF_011800145.1. Taxonomy (NCBI): domain Eukaryota; kingdom Metazoa; phylum Chordata; class Mammalia; order Carnivora; family Phocidae; genus Mirounga; species Mirounga leonina. Next base: position 9,111,020 of record NW_023270855.1, read on the forward strand.
TTAGGTTTAGTTTGCAGATCCAGGCCTGCTTCTGTGGACTATGGTACTAATGACAAGTTAGTTTTCAGAGCTCTTGCAGTGTTATTCACAGCTGCTTCATTTAATTGCTACCTGGGGGGCACTCAGAAAACCTGGTATTCCATACTGTGCTTCAGTTCTCAGACCTTTTGGCCTATTAATTTAATTTTATTTTTTTCAAAGATTTTATTTATTTGTCAGAGAGAGAGAGCACGTACAAGCAGGGGAAGCGGCAGGCAGAGGGAGAAGCAGACTCCCCGCTGAGCAGGGAGCCCGATGTGGGGCTCGATCCCAGGACACTGGGATCATGCCCTGAGCCGAAGGCAGATGCTTAAATGACTGAGCCACCCAGGCGCCCCTGGCCTATTAATTTTAGAATATTTCACATGTGAGTGGGTCAGGAGTGTGTTTAGGATTTGCTGTGCAGGTTTAAAGAATGCTTTTCTTCAGGTTTTTTCTCTTTGAGATCCTCACTCCAGGTGGATGAGATCACTACCACTCCAGTCACTAGTTAGGGGGTGGGAGGGTGCTGCCTGCTACTGGTGGGTGAGGGATAGAGGTCTAGGTTACTCACTAGGTCTCTACTGGCACAGTGTTGCTGGAAGAGAAAAACTGTCCCCAGTCTTCCTGTTACTGCTGGGGGAGAAGGGGAGTGGAATCCACACCCTACACTTATTCTCTCATGATACTTTAGTGGGCAGGATTTAGTTGGAGTAGGTCAGGTATTGTCAAAAAGTTTTTTGGTCTTTTCCTTTCATAGTCCTTTGCTAGAAAGAAAATGCTTTCTTGGAGATTTGTGTGTGTGTATGTGTGTGTATGTGTGTGTGTATGTATGTATGTGTGTGACAGTTGGTGGTTCTGGGTTGCAGCTTCACCAGTGCTCAGTCTGGGATATACAGAAGATAAAGAGAAAGCCTAGGGAACTCACCATCATGTTGTTCCTTAAATTCTGAGACCCTTAGCCAGTCCATCTTCCTCCTTCTATCTTTCAGAGTTCTCTTATAATTGTCTGTTATTATATTACATCTAAGGGTTTTAGTTATACTTAGGAAGAATATGAGAAATGAGTCAAGTCCATCTTCTTCAGAACTAGAAGTTCTTGGGGGCGACTGGGTGGCTCAGTCGTTAAGTGTCTGCCTTCAGCTCAGACTGTGATCCCAGAGTCCTGGGATTGAGCCCTGCATCGTCTCCCTGCTCAGCAGGAGGCCTGCTTCTCCCTCTCACTCCTCCTGCTTGTGTTCCCTCTCTCGCTGTGTCTCTCTCTGTCAAATAAATAAATAAAATCTTTAAAAAAAGAAAAAGAACTAGAAGTTCTTGTTCATTTTTAATTTCTGTTCTAGGTGCAAACACATATAGGAAAGTTATGTTTTCTTAGTGAATTAACCCCTTTATCATTATATAACTTCTCTCCTTTTTTTTAGATTGTATTTATTTATTTATCAGAGAGAGAAAGAGAGAGAGCACAAGAAGGGGAGCGACAGGCAGAGGGAGAAGCACTGGGATCATGACCTGAGCCAAAGGCAGACGCTTAATTGACTGAGCCACCCAGGCGTCCCTATAATTTCCCTCTTCATCCTTGACAACATTCATTTTTCTAAAGTCTGTTGTGCCTGATATTAATACAGCTATTCTGCCTTTCTTCTCATTAGTATTTATATGATACATCTTTCTCCATACCTTTATTTTGAGCCTGTCTATATCTTTTATTTAAAGTGAGTACTTTGGGGATGCTGGGGTGGTGGCTCAGTCATGATCTTAGGCCCAGGTCATGATCTCAGCGTCCTCGGATCCAGCCCCAACTTAGCACGGAGTCTGCTTGTCCCTCTGTCCCTCTCCCTGCTCATGCTCCCTTTCTCTTTCTCTCAAATAAATAAATAAAATCTTAAAAAAAAATAAAATGGGTTCTTTGCTGAAAGCATATAGTTTGTTCTTGATTTTTTTACTCTAATCTGCATTTTCTGTCTCTTATTTTTGCTTTTAGATCATTTACATTTAATGTAATTATCAGTAACAGTTGGCTTTACAGTTAAAATCTTGCTGCGTGTTTTCTGCTTGTTCTGTCTGCTTTTCGTTCCATTCATTCATTCATTCATTCATTCATTCATTCTCTTTTGGATTGAGTATTTTTTACTAATACATTTTATTTCTGTTTTGGGCTTATTTTCTCTTTTTCAGAAAGTTTTAGTGGTTGACCTAGGGTTTGTAATAACCACCTTTAAGTAGTCACAGTCTACCTTCAAATGATATAATTCATTTGTAGTATAAGAACCTTACAACAGTATACTTCCAATGCCTAATTCTTTGTGTTGTTGTCATGAGTTTTACATTTTTACTTATGCTGTTAACACAATATCTTGTTTTCCTTTAAACAGACAGTTATCTTTTAGAGTAGTTAAAATAAGAAGAATATATTTTGCATTTACCTTCACTTTTACCATTTCTAGCACTCTTTATTTTCTCTTATAGGAAGAGATAAAGAAGAGATAAGTTTCTTGTTTCATATTTCTTCTGCTTAAGCAACTTCCTTTAACTGGTCTGCTAATAATACATTCTCTGTTTTTGTTTGTCTCAGAAAATGTTTATTCATCCTTCACTTTTGAAAAATATTTCCATTGATATAGAATTCTGGATTGGCAGGGGTTTTCCCCTATACTTTTAATTCATCACTCCATTGTCTTCTGGCTTGAATGGTTTCTGATGAAAAGCATGATATAATGCTTGATTTTTCTTTATGTAATACACTCTTTTTCTCTGGCTCACACAGATTTTCTCTGTGTGTCAGTGTGTATATATGTTATTGTATTTTTGTTTTGTTTTGTTTTTGCATTCATTCTGCATATATTTGTGGTTTGGTGTCTTTAATTAAATTTGGCAAATTCTGGCCATTGGGTCCTAAAATATTTTTTCTTTTCCCTTTTTTCTTCCTCTTTTGGGATTTCTGTTACATGTATGTTAGGCTTTTTGATATTGCTCCATAGCTGTTAGTGCTCTGTATCTAAGAGTGTAAATTTATATTTAGTACATTGGAATTTGAGTGGATATCTTGCTAAGAATTGGATTCACACTAACAAGTTAATTTTCATATTCCCCTGGGACTGCTATTTATACCTATATTCTTAAAGAGCAAAATTACTGTACTCTTATACTTGTGTCTTAAACTTCTGCATGTGTAAGAATTCAATGTTTTATTCCATGTTATTTTTATAATGTGTTATTTTGAAATAACTTTGGACTTAGAGAAAAATTTTAAGAGTAGGACAGGGCGTTCACATATACCCATCTTCCAGCTTTAGAGTTAACACCTTACATAACCATAGTACAATGATGAAAACCATATAATTAACATTGGCTCTGTGTCCTTATTTTAACAGCTGCTGAAATAGTTCAAGAAATTGAAAATATGGAGAAGACTAGGATGCGTCTTGAAGCTAGTAAACTCAATGAAAGCGTATGTTGATGGTGTATTTCATTATCTGGGTAGAAATGATGGAAAGAAAAATTGAATGCCCTGATAAAATTAAAGCATGCCAGAATTAAATCTGTTCAATAGGAAATGTCCTGGGACATATTTCCATTTAATGTATTATGATTTACTTGCAGTTCATTTTTAGCACAGAATTCTGTCACATTTAGCAGTCTTCTAGGACAAAATACAATTATAGTCCTATAGAAAAAGCATATGCCTGTACATCAGATGGCCTTGATATTAGTTCTTTCTCTGCTGGTAGCGTTTGATGAGCTCTTTAATATCTGTGGCCCTTGGGATCTTTGTCTGTAAAACTCAGGGGTTGAACTATACGATCTCTAAGATCCCCCTTTAGCTCTGGCATTCTGCAATTCTGTGATTATGCTGATGGAGAAATTAAGTAATTATAAAACTTTATGAGGATTGAGTATCTATTGAGCTTATTGAGGGAATCAGAGACTTAAAATTCTTCACTATTGCCTTCCTCTAGCTTGATGGTCCAAAACTTGAGGAAAGGATACCAAAGAAGAAAATAGTCATTGTGTCCTATGACACTGGAGGAAGTGTTTTGGGCTCTCCCAAGTAGACTTTTTTTCCTAGACCATCGGTAATGTGTCTGTAAGGAAAGCTACGACCTTAGGGAAGTAAGTTTATAATCAGATAGTAGAAAAAAAATGAGATATTCATTGACTTTATCATTACCTGTGTGCTAACTGTAAGATGGAGGCTATAATGAATCATGTAAGTAGATTTCTGATCTTTTAAGTCTTAAGATTTTCAAAAGTGGAGGTAGAAATTTAATGTGCTAAAGTCTTACAATATCATATTTTCTTTATATGTTAACTTTCCAGTAGAATTGGAGAAGTTCGGTTGGAAAAGGGAGAAGACAAACAAGAAAATCTGCCTTATTAATGATCTGCTAAATGCTTCTTCAGTCTTGTAGTTTCAAATATTACTTGTATTAATGAATGTGAAAAATTAAATATTGAAAATAGGAATTTAATTGTGTTAATACTTCATCTTAGTGTTAATCTGTATATTAGTGTTGCATTTTCTACACATAAGAAAACAGTAGTAAAAAGTATACTAATTATGCTATTCAAGGGAAGTTCACAGGAGTTACTCTTCCTAGGTTTCTATAAAACAGAGATAAGAGATTATTTTCCCCTGTTCTAAACATCCACATTTGAGATTTTAAAGTTTGTAATACTAATTTCTGTTTCTGTCATATTTTGAATTTTTAATTAACTTTTTTTGGATTATTTTAGATAATGGTTTTTACAAAGGACCAAACAGAAAAGGAAATAGATGAAATTCACAGTAAATATCGTAAGTTGTGTGGCATCTTCTTTATTTACAGAGAACTTGGGTTGCAGATTTTCATCTTAAGTAATTTTTTAAAATAAATTTTTATAGTAATATTTGATATAAACATTTCTTGTTAATATTACCTAAGCAACTGAATTTTGGTTGAGTGGTTTATTCAGTGACGTTTTCTGTAGGTCTGTGTGCCTGCTTTTTGATTTCTAACATTCTACTTTGAGCTTATCACTAAGCACTTTGTAAAATATTAATTAGCTGTCTCAAAGCATCTCTCTGAAAATAAAATGGAATTAAAATGGAAACTTTCCTGACTTTCCATCTGTCCTCAGGCCACTCACTGGCAATACTTTTGTGAAGAATTTTAGCACTTCTGTGGCTTGCAAATTTGTGCCAAAAATATTTTTCATTTTATCAGTTATTACCAACTTCCAAATTACTTCCTTTTCCTTATTAGGCCTTTGTATGTATCTTTTCCAGGGCCAGCGCTTCAATGTTTTGTCAATTCGGTAGCTATTATTGCTTGGTTGGTTGCATTTTTAGTTTAAATTTAAGTGCCTTACAAACAGGTAGTTGATAAATTTTTGTTGAATGAGTATTCCACACGTGATATGTTTTAGTTGTGCTAAGAGAATTTTGTTTTCTTCTTTTAGTTCTTAAGCTTTGAATGTGTAAGTTCAGTACTGATCTGCTTGGGGAGGGGGGAATAAAGTACACAGGCACTAGATACAGGTGTGATGGCCTGTGCCTTACTAGAGTAGGAAAAGAAGCCTCAAGTATTCATGGACCACAGACTGAACAACAAAAGTCACTGTTTTTCTGTTGTTAGATAAATGTAATGGGAGCGTCCTTAATCAAGTTTTGGGAAGTCAACGTGATTTTTCTTGAGATAGGAAATCGAGACTATCAAATGATCATTGAATTGTCAAAAATAAGTCCTGTAAAAATAAGGATACCAGAAAATTTGCTTGGAGAGAAAGTAATTTAAATCACTAAAAGGATACCATACTGAGAAACAATGCCATACTGAGAAAAATGTGGATTAGATTTAGGCAAGAAAATATACAACTATCTATTGCTCCCCATTTACATATAAAAAAAAAAGTCTAACTTCACTAGGTAGGTCGTATTAAATTAATGCATTTAGCCCAAAAATAAACCTCCATATCTAATTAAAAAAAAATACATGAACAATTCTTAGAAAGATACAAATTACTAAATCGTATTCAAGAAGAAGTAGATAGGCAAATTGAATTTGCAGTCCCTGAAGAAATGCCAGGTCCAAATTGGTTTACTGGTGAATTCCATGAAATATGTAAGGAAGGAAATAATATCAATTCGATACATATTCTGCTAGAAGATTGAAATGCAAGGAATACTTCCTACCTTGTTTTATGAGGCTGAAGTTTCCATGAAACTACAAACCAAAGACAATGTAGTAAAAGTTCTGACTAGTAATCCTCATGAACACGGATGCAAAGATCCTTAACAAGATTTTAATAAATTAAATCTGGCAGTACATATAAAGGATGATACATCACAACCAAGTGGGATGTATCCTAATAAGGCAAGATTGGTTTAATTTTAGAAAATTCATCATTGTAATTCACTGTATTAAGTGACTGAAAAAAAACCACTATATGATTCTCTAAGTGGGTGCAGAATAAGCGTTTGACAAAATTGAACACCCATTAATAATAAAAACTCTTACTAAAATAGAATTTCTTCAATCTGATAAAGAATATCTACAGAAAACCTACAGCTAGCATCATAATTAATGATGAAATAGTAAATGCTTTTCTTCTGATTGGGAACAAGGTAAAGGTGTCCATTCTCACCTCTTTTGTTCAACATTGTATTTACAGTGTGAAGAAGCAGGAATAAATAGTATACAGATTTGAACAGAAGGAATAAAACTATATTCACAGCCGAGATGATCATCTTTCACAAATAGTTTGAATCATAAAAGAAAAAGCTTAAAGAAAATGTGATAAGTTATATTTCAGTAGAATTAAACTTTTACTCTTTAAAAGGCAAATATAAAAATGAAAAATCAAGCTACAGATTGTGAGAAAATATTGTAAAATTTATATTTGACAAAGTACTAGTGTCTATATTATGTTCTATATATGTACTATATTCTTTAGAACTCTTACAATTCAGTAAGGCAAATGCCATATTTTTTTTTACGAGGGCAAAAGATTTAAACATTCTTTATCAAAATAGGTATTCAAAAACCAAATAACCACATGAAAATATATGGTTAATCTTATTAGTCTTTGGGAAAATATCATTTTAAATGAAATAATACAAAAAAATAAATTAAATAATACTATGTACTTACTTTAATGGAAAAAAAGCAAAAAAGGATAATACCAAACTGCTGGTCAGGATGTACAGCAAATGGCAATCTTATACATTGCTGGTGAGAATGCAAAGTGACACAGTCACTTAGGTAAACCGTTTAGCAGTTTGCTTTAAAGTCACATACCTACATATAGCCCAGTCATTCTACTCCTAGCTGTTTATTCAAGAGAAATGAAAGCATATGTCCACACAGAGATTTTTGAAAGCAGGTTTATTGAGATATAATTTCCAAAAAATAAAATTCATCAGTTATAATGAACAATTTGAAGGATATTATTGACACATGTTATAGCAGCTTATTCATATTATCCTAAACTGAAAAGAACCTAAATATCCATAAACACATTATAATACATCCGTATACAATGGAACAGTACTTAACAATAAAAAAGAATTAACTCGAAGTGCTGCTGGTTCTGAGGGTGGAGCATTTTAAAGGTCATCTGCACCTTTGGAATGGGAAAAGATGGTCAATGTCTTGAAAGGAGTGCTAATAGAATGTGACCCTGCCATGAAGCAGTTCCTGCTGTACTTGGATGAATTAAATGCCTTAGGGAAGAAGTTCATCATTCAAGATATTGATGGCACTCATGTCTTTGTTATTGCAGAGTTGGTTAACGTCCTCCAGGAGCGAGTAGGTGAATTAATGGACCAAAATGCTTTTTTCTTACCCAGAAATGAAGATACTCCATATTGACCACTTAGGAATTACAAGTAACAAATGTGAGAGACGGTCACCATTCAGTGTCCTATGTGACAGATGAGACTTAGCGGCTTAGGGACATATCATGGGAAACCTGTGATGTCATTTGTTCAGAAAAAAGTCCCTGAACTAATTTTCTTGTTTTTTTCCCCAGTACATGTACCCTAGAATTTAAAAAAACAAAGAAAAAAACTTCAATGGTTGTCTGTAATTTGGCTTTTATTATCCTACATTAAAATATAAATGTAAATGGTTTTCCTACCTTTTTAATACCAATTTAGTACATTAAGAATATAATGGAATATGCCTTAATCAGTTTAAAAAAAAAAAAAGAATTAACTCTCCATATGGGAAACAACATGGAGGGATGTCAACAACATTGTGTCACAACACAAGCCAAACTAAAAAGGCAACATCTTGAATGGTTCCATTTATGTAAAGTTCTAGAAAAGGCAGTGATTAGTAACTGAAAGCAAATTGGTACTGCCAGCTGCTGTGGGTGGGAGGAAAAGGGGATCATGGAGGGACTCTTTTACCTGACTTATTGGTAGTTACATGACTGCACATTTTTTAAAAAATGCATCAGATTGTTCACTTAAAATTGATGAATTTTATTGTGTGTACATTATTTCTCAGGAAGTCTCATTTTAAAAACTTAGTGACAAGAGTGGCATTCTTTTCTATTTCCGCAGATCTCTGATGTCTTGCTTAATAGAGGACATCTTGATTCTCATACCAGCTTCTGCATTTAAACTGTTGCCATGTGTTTTTTTGGTTTAAGTATATGAAAAATATCCAGCCTGATGCAGGAAAGGGTTTCAGTAGATTTTTTAGGTAATCATGGATATTCTTGGCAAGTGTTATTTCAGAAAGGTTATTTACAATGGAATTTGAAATCATATTAATGAAGTTTCTGTACTCTATTGTGTAAAAATCCACTGGTCTATCTTGTTGCTTTGAGTGCACCTTTTACCTGTGAATGATTTTGTAGCATCATTTGTTGGTTATTTGGAAAATATTGATTCATTGAGTTGCAAATGTTTGCATATTTATATTGCATTTATATTGTATAAAAAATAGCATTCCTTAGTTTCACCACCAGTCTTTTTTTTTTTTTTTTTTAAGATTTTATTTATTTATTTGAGAGAGAGAGAATGAGAAAGAGCACATGAGAGGGGGGAGGGTCAGAGGGAGAAGCAGACTCCCTGCCGAGCAGGGAGCCCGATGCGGGACTCGATTCAGGGACTCCAGGATCATGACCTGAGCCGAAGGCAGTCGCTTAACCAACTGAGCCACCCAGGTGCCCTCACCACCAGTCTTATCAGAAAAGTTAAGTATTGGGAAGTTGTTAGATCATAATGGTGGATACCAGTCATCCAAAATTCTGATTTTCACTTGAAAGATATTCTTTTATATTTGGCAGCAAATACTGTTAATTGTTTTTCTTGAAATGACAACTTCCCTCATTCATTTTTGAGAAAATGTATTAGCCAAGTCTGAATAATCACGGTTTGTCTACTGTTCTTTCAAATAAAAACAATGTTCATTTAAAAAGTGGCTAATTTAGCTCACAACTGAAATAATTACACAAGTGCTTCTTCAGGGTACTTTGGGTATGTAGCAGAAGTGCTATATTTGTAGTTCTCATTTTACCTTGTAAAATAGAAGTTTCACAAAGCAATATTTACCCTTCTCATTTTTTTAAAAGGTTGTATTCAGATGTTTTCCAAATGATGTTTGCATTCCCCCTCCCCAACCTTAAATGGCCCCAACATTAGAAAAATTATTTTCTATAATTTTTCTCTCAAAATTTCATTGACTTTGAAAAAAATATAAGTAGTGGGATAATTATGTTCCAAAGCCAGTTGGTTATGCTTATCCAAACCATCCATACTGCATCCTACTCTGTTTCTCTCTCTCTTTTTTTTTAAATAAGACTTTGTTTTTAGAGCAGGGAAATGGTACAGAGAGTTCCCACATATTCCCCGCCCCAACACATTCATGACCTCTCCCATTATCAACACCCCCCACCAGAGGGTACATTTGTTATAGTTGGTGAACCTACATTGACACATCATAGTCACCGAAGTCCATACTTTACTTTAGGGTTCATTCTTGGTGTTGGACAGAGATACAATGACATGCATCACTGTGGTATCCTGCAGAATATTTTAACTGCCCTAAGAATCCTTTGTGCTTCATCTGTTCATACCCTACCTGCTACAAAACTGGCAACCACTGATCTTTTTATTATCTGCATAGTTTTGCCTTTTCCAGAATGTCATATAGTTGGCATCATATGATATGTAGTCTTTTCAGATTGTCTTCTGTCACTTGGCAATATGCATTTAAAGTTCCTCCATGTCTTTTCATGGCTTGATGGTGCTTTTCTTTTTAGTGCTGAATAATATTCCATTGTCTACATATACTATAGCTTATCCATTCAACTATGACATCTTGGTTGCTTACTCTTGCCATTTTTAATGTACTCTGGTACCTTCCATTCTACTCTTATTATTTCATTAAGAAAAAACGCTGGGCTATACCTAATTGTTTTCATAACCCACACTCTCACTTCCAGCAGAACAGTCCCAGGTGTATTTGTATGCCAGTGGGAAAGGAAAATTGATGATGTAAGATAGGGAGAGAGTAATCACAGGTGCTGTATCTTTGAGAAGGCCTTAGTGATGAAATCCAGGGCATAAGTTAGGGCTTGGCCTTTTTTTTTTTCTCCCCCCAAGAGAATAGATCTATACCTTTATTTATTTATTTTCCAGTAAGTTTAAATCCTTGAGGGGTTCAACATTACACGGATTCTGTGGCCATTGGCTTTAGCAGGAAGGTTCTTTGGAATTTGGCACGAACCATGCCACTGTTACCATGAGCACGAGTTACTTTTCCTCAGATTCCTCTGGTTTTGTTTGGTTTGCCACCAGGAGTCACTGTGGTGTTCTTTGCTTTGTACACATAAGCACATCTCTTGCCTAGGTAGAATTCAGATTCATCTCGAGCATAAACACCTTCAATTTTAAGAAGAGCTGTGTGCTCCCTCTGGTTCTGGAGACCTGGCTGATAGCTGGCAAAAATGGCCTTGGATCACTGCCTCCCAGACCTATTTGTCGTTTTAGGAGTCCTGTTCCCAGCAGGCCTCCACAGGTTCCAAGATGGCCGGGGTTTGGCCTTTAATTGCTGCAAGGACAGTCATTCCTTGTTCCATACAAGGAAGATAGAGCATATGTGCACAGATGAAGTAATGGTAGTTGGAAGATGACAGAGCTCCTGTTAGAATGTTTCTGTGCTTTCCAAGTAGTGTGAGGCTGGCTGAGAAGGGAGTGTTGCAGGTGTGAAAAGAGTGAAATGGTCATTTTGTAGTAAAGCAGAGTTTGCTAGAGAAAGGTGAAAAAGTTGTACAGCAGTGTTGAGTGCCCATTTTAGGCTTATGTCATGGATTTCAAGTGAGACTGGTCAGTTCAGGGCTAAATGAATAAGCCCTTAGTGAATGTTAGCCATTACAGTTACTCTCTTCTCCATCCAGGTTTAGATGCTTGAGGGCCCTAGATGGTTGGTGAGAAAAATGCATGAGATTTTACTTTGAGAGACACTGACTCCAAACTTGTTCTGTGACTTAAAGTAGATGAGTATCTCAGTGTCATCATTTTGGAGGGTGAGTCTGTCCCATTCTTGTGAGAGCCTGGCTTTGGTCTTGTGTACCTCGGAGTTCACAGGCAGATCCAGAGATGCTTTGGCTGTAAAAGTAGGTCTAAAAAAGTAGTTAAGGGGTGGTGAAAGAGTGAAGGGCTTGACTTGGAGAGGCAGAAAAGGTGATACGATTCAAGTATTAAAAATCTTGAAAATATGAGTTGGTTGAATGTGGGGCTTATTCATCAGCTCCCACAATGATCTCAGCCACTTAATATTTTTAAGAGGTAAATTCAGGGCATCTAATTAGCAGAACTGAGATTTTAAACTCTAAAGTACTCCTTGCCAGATGGCACAGCTCCTAAAATGAGATGAAGAGATGAATGGGAACAATTTTATTAGTCATAATCTCTTGGCATTGTTCATCTTTTGAGCAGAGGTTATTGAACTTCTTGGGCCAAAGCCAGAGCAGTGGCTGCCATTTACTTTTTGGTTTCCAGCCTAGCTGTAGGGGTAATCAGATTAAACGAAGAAAATCTCTTTTAAACCTGGGATTTTATTACTTTAGAAGAGAAAGTCATTTAGCCTCCTTAACTCTTAATGAAATTACTTGAGCAAGTTTTTTAAGTAATTCTTACACCCATAATTCCCTTGTACACAGTGGCCTCACTGGGAGAAGACCTAGACCAGGTCTGACCAAATTTCGTAGACCCCATAGTGCTGTGATACCCTTGCCTAACAGAAACCACATAGTGATGGTGGTGGTGGTCGCCCACTGACTCTGGGGACCTGAGGGAAGTATAAAATAATTATCCTCAAATGCACAGAGTTAAATAGGACCTGAAAGAAATCACCTAGCTTATTTCCTAGATAGGATCTCATTTATTTCTGAAGAGCTAACTTTTCCCAGTAATCTTTATGGCCAGCCCACATTTCTTGCTGGAATTTTAACCGGTCTCTTATTTAAAATTTACCACTTTCCAAGCCAACATACCAGTTTCACGGGGAGTTTTACATGTACCATGCACATAAATATATTGGGATTAGGAGCAGTTCCTCCCTAATGTCCAAAGAACAGTCATATTTATAGATCAGGAATATTGAAATCTGTGCAAATGGAGGCAAAATGGGCTTCTGCCAGTGGGGGGGAGGGGGTCAATTGAGCCTTCACCCCGCAGGATTTTGCATGTCTGTAGACAAGAATTATTTTTCGTTGCCATCAGTTATCTACAATTTACAGAGCTGTGACAAAGCTCAAAGGCAGTGAATGGAATCCTGGAAGGGTAGCTCTAGAAAAGGCATAGTTTTCAATAAAAGCACAAATTTTTTCCTACACTCATGGATTCTTAATGTTGTGCCACAGGGAAAGTGTTGGTTACTGTATGAAAACGGTCTCAAAACTTGAACTATCTGCAGTATGATTCTTTCTAAAATACATTTTTACAGGATTTATGACATCATTTTGAACCATGACTTAAGTGTTTGAGGGTGCTGGGTAAGTCAAGTGCATTCTCAGCTATCTGAACTATAGTTCAGGATCACAAATAGATGTCCTGAAGGCTGTGCTCTAACAATGCCTGGCTATTCTTTATTGAGTAGATTAATGTACATTAATAATGGTGACCTTGAGATCAGGCTTACATTATCTTCAGATGTGTTAAAGTAGCAGGTGTTATTAAGATTGGTGTAATTACGATATCCTGAGACAAGGTGGATTGGGGGTGGGGTAGTGGATGTTAAAGGGATCTTGATGGGAAATAGGCAAGAAATGCAAAGGAAAAAGGGAATTGAAATGAGTATCCTTTGTTTTTATAATCCAACTTTCCTGGAGGCTTCTGCTTTTATATTCAGTTAGTGTTCTTCATGTTAGTACTCTTTTCTTGGGAGTTAGAATGGTGTCTTTTGGATATATATAAGAAAGTGGTATCTTCCGTACTCTCTCAAAAGCCTTCAGAGTATGGGGCTTGGGGGAAAAAATTTACAGTAGCGAACTAGGAATATCCTGTTTCCATGTTTGTATCTGAGGAAAGGAGAAGATAAGAAGGAGAAGCTTCCGTGACCCCTAGCCCTTTGTATTTTTGTGCTTGCCAGCTTTGAAATTTATTGCAAGTGATTCCCAAAGATGTTATTCTTTTTTTTTTAAAGATTTTGGGGCGCCTGGGTGGCTCAGTCGTTAGGCGTCTGCCTTCGGCTCAGGTCATGATCCCAGGGTCCTGGGATCAAGCCCCGCATCGGGCTCCCTGCTCAGCGGGGAGCCTGCTTCTCCCTCTCCCACTCCTCCTGCTTGTGTTCCCTTCTTCGCTGTCTCTCTCTCTGTCAAATAAATAAATAAATAAATCTTTAAAAAAAAAGATTTTATTTATTTATGAGAGAGAGCGAGTGAGCACAAGGGGGGTAGGGGCAGAGGGGGAGGGAGAAGCAGACTCCCCACTGAGCAGGGAGCCCAACTTGGGGCTCTATCCCAGGACCCTGGGATCATAACCTGAGCTGAAGGCAGATGCTTAACCAACACTTAACTGAGCCACCCAGGTGCCCCCATGATGTTGTTCTTGAGCAAGTTTGTATACTTCTTGATACTCAGTTTGTCAGCATAACAAAAATAAAACTTATGGTTCTTGCTTTACTGAGAAGATCTTTTGAATTTTAGGTAAAAAACATCAGAATGAATTTCGGCTTCTGGTGGATCAGGCCAAAAAAGGATACAAGAAAACTGTTGAAATGTCAAAAAAAAAAGTAACAAAAGAAGAAGATGGATCTACAGAAAAGCTATTACCTGTATGCGTTGGTAAGAGACTAATTACAGTTAGTAACTAAAAACAAATATGTTGAATTTCACTATTTATTTTAAGATTTTATTTATTTATTTTGTCTTAGAGCATGTGTATGTGTGAGAGCAGGGAAAGGGGCAAAGGGAGAGAGGGGAGACAGCACAGAGCCCAACGCAGGGCTTGATCTCATGACCCTGAGGTCATGACCTCAGCCAAAACCAAGAGTTGGACACTTAACCACCCAGGTGCCCCTGAATTTTCTGTTTATTTTTAATATAAAAAGAAAACAAAACCATGGGAGTTTACTTTTTATTAGGTATCTGAAGTGGAAAAAAGTATTTTTAGACATATAGCAGTTGTTGAATGTAAACTAAGTTTGTTACTGTGGGAAAAATGATTGGGAGAATGCCCTGAAGACAAGTTTCTAAAATCTTTGATTTAATGGTAAATCACAAGTTTCTTAGTTGTTTCAGTCTGAGGGTGTTTTCTAGGTATAGGATTTATTGCTTGCACATCTTCAAATATCCTACAAATAATTTTATCTTAGAATAATTTTTGTTTTAGGTCACTTATTTATTTTGGATGGAATGTTTTGCTAAAAAGTCTGAAGCTTATAAATTTGGTGTGCCCATATACAGCATGTCCTTAATTGGGATCCATTTTAAGTTTGAGATTAATATTATATTTCTCTTGCCAGGGCTTTGGGCCAGTGAACAAAACAGAATCATAATGGAGGAAAGTACACATGAAAATTCCTTATTTTTTTCTTTATTGTGATAAACTATACATAGTATTTATCATTTTAACCATTCATAAATGTACAATTCAGCAGCGTTAAATACATTCAGAATGTTTTATAACAATCACCACCATCTAGATCCAAAACTTTTTCATCATCCAACATAAACTCTGTACCCATTAAAAATAATAACTCTCTTGCCCTTTCCCAGTCAGACCCTGGTAATCTCTGTTCTACTTTCTGTGAGAATTTGCTTATACTAGGTACCTCATATAAGTGGAATCATTAATGTTTGTCCTTCTGTGTCAACTTCTTTCACTAAGCGTAATATTTTCAAGGTCCTTTTGTAGCATATATCAAAATTTCATTGCTTTTTATGACAAAATAATATTCCATTGTGTGTACATGCCACATTTTGTTTATCTGTTCATCTGTAATGGGTTATTTTCACCTTTTGGCTATTGTGAATAATGCTCTGTGAAGATTGGTGTTCAAATATCTGTTCAAGTCTTTGCTTTCCATTCTCTTGGGTATATACCTAAGGGTGGAGTTTCTGATTCTTATGGTAATCTACATTTACCTTATGAAAAACCACAAAACTCTTTCCAAAGTGGCTGTACCATTTTATATTCCTGCCAGCAGTGCTTAACGATTCCAGTGTCTCTATATCCTTGCCAACACCTGTTCCTTTTTTTTTTTTTAACCATAGCCATCAAGGTAGGTGTGAAGTGAATATCTCATGGTTTTGATTTGCATTTTCCTAATGACTAATAATGTTGAGTATCTTTTCATATACTTATTGGCTATGTGCTTTTCTTTGGAGAAATGTCTGTTCATGCTCTTTGCTCATTTTTCAGTTGGTTTTCTTGTTTTTTTAAGGAATTCTTTATATATTCTGGATATTAATCCTTTTCCGTGTATATGATTTGCAAATATTTGTAAATATTTTCTTCGTTGCCTCTTTGCTTTCTTCATAGTTTCTTTTGATGCACAAAGGTGCTTAATTTTGATGCAGTCCATTATATCCATTTTTTCTTTTGTTGCCTGTGCTTTTGGTGGTATATCCATGAAATTGTTGCCAAATTGTTCATGAAGATTTTCCTCTTTGTTTTCTCCTAAGAATTTTTTGTTTTAGTTTTTAACATTTAGGTCCGTGATCCTTTTTGAGTTAATTTTTGTGTATGGTATAAGATAAGGGTCCGACTTCATTCTTTTATGTGTAAAGCACCAGTTGTTAAAAAGACTATTCTTTCTGCATGGAATGCTCTTGATATTGTTGAAAATCAATTGACTACATATGTGAGGGTTTATTTCTGTACTCTCTGTTCTACTCTCTGGTCTCTATGTCTCTTCTCATGTCAGTACTATACTGTTTTAATTACTGTAGCTTTGTTAATACATTTCAAAGTCAGGAGGTATGAGTCTTCCAACTTTATTCTTCCTTTTCAAGGTTGTTTTGACTATTTGGGTCCCTTGAGGTGCCATGTGAATTTTAGGATGAATTTTTCTATTTCTGCACAAAGTACCTTTGGGACTGAATTAAAGCTGTAGATTGCTTTGGGTACTTTTGATATCTTAAGAGTATTGTATTCCAGTTTATGAATGCAGGATGTATTTATGGCTTCTTTAATTTCTTTCAACAATGTTTTGTAGTTTTCAGCACTTTAGTTTTTCACCTCCTTGGTTAGATTTATTCCTAAGTCTTATTGTTTTACATGCTGGTACATTCTTTTTTTTTTTTTTCCTCCCTAAATTCTCCTGGTATCATTTAGTAGGTTGCTGCCTGAATATATAACTCATGCTCTTTGTGAACAACTTGAATGTGTTCGTGAAGTTGTTAAAGGATTTTCTTAGAAAGTAGTTTAGTTCCTGAAAAAAAAAATCTGGCTTAATATCTCAGATTGGGAGAACATTTTTGCTTATTGGTTGAATGTTTCTTGAAAATGATTAATTGCTTATACTCAGGGCTGTGCATTATATGTGTATATGCCCATAAATACTGCTCTCCGTGGGGTTCAGAGATGATTGCTGCTGGTAGGTTGTTGTGCATGAATGCACATGTCTGAGAGAGGTAGAGTGTGTGAGAGCAAGGATGACAGACAGACTAGCACAACTGATTGGGAAGTTGAGGTCTGTATAGCATCATACAACCAGTGTAATTTTTGTTCTTTGGAATAAACTTGCTCATTGAAGTGCCAATATAAATGAATAAGATACATGTTCTCTCAAGTAAATCCTTCATCTGTTTTTGTCACATGTCTTCAGGGAGGCTTGATGTCACAGCCTCAGAGTTGTAGGCTCTGTTTGATGTCCTTTTCTGACATCTGTGGACAGATATGGAAGATAACTGACTTTGTTTTTTGTAATTTTTTATTCTTATGTTAATCCCCATACATTACATCATTAGTTTTAGATGTAGTGTTCCATGATTCATTGTTTGTGCATAACACCCAGTGCTCCATGCAGAATGTGCCCTCCTCAATACCCACCACCAGGCTAACCCATCCTCCCACCCCCCTCCCCTCTAGAACCCTCAGTTTGTTTTTCAGAGTCCATCGTCTCTCATGGTTCGTCTACCCCTCCGATTTCCCCCGCTTCATTCTTCCCCTCCTGCTACCTTCTTCTTCTTCTTCATTTTTTTTTTTCTTAACATATATTGCATTATTTGTTTCAGAGGTACAGATCTGAGAGTCAACAGTCTTGCACAGTTCACAGCGCTTACCAGAGCACATACCCTCCCCAGTGTCTATCACCCAGTCACCCCATCCCTCCCACCCCACCCCCCACTCCAGCAACCCTCAGTTTGTTTCCTGCAATTAAGAATTCCTCATATCAGTGAGATCATATGATACATGTCTTTCTCTGTTTGACTTATTTCACTCAACATAATACCCTCCAGTTCCATCCACGTCGTTGCAAATGGCAAGATCTCATTCCTTTTGATGGCTGCATAATATTCCATTGTATATATATATATCACACCTTCTTTATCCATTCATCTGTCGATGGACATCTTGGCTCTTTCCACAGTTTGGCTATTGTGGACATTGCTGCTATAAACATCGGGGTGCACGTACCCTTTCAGATCCCTACTTTTGTATCTTTGGGGTAAATACCCAGTAGTGCAATTGCTGGATCGTATGGTAGCTCTATTTTCAACTTGTTGAGGAACCTCCATTACTGTTTTCCAGAGTGGCTGCACCAGCTTGCATTCCCACCAACACTGTAGGAGGGTTCCCCTTTCTCTGCATCCCCTCCAACATCTGTCCTTTCCTGACTTGTTAATTTTAGCCATTCTGACCAGTGTGAGGTGGTATCTCATTGAGGTTTTGATTTGGATTTCCCTGATGCCGAGCGATATTGAGCACTTTTTCATGTGTCTGTTGGCCATTTGGATGTCTTCTTTGGAAAAATGTCTGTTCATGTCTTCTGCCCATTTCTTGATTGGATTCTTTGTTCTTTGGGTGTTGAGTTTGATGAGTTCTTTATAGATTTTGGATACTAGCCCTTTATCTGATATGTCATTTGCAAATATCTTCTCCCATTCTGTCGGTTGTCTTTTGGTTTTGTTGACTGTTTCCTTTGCTTTGCAAAAGCTTTTTATCTTGATGAAGTCCCAATAGTTCATTTTTGCCCTTGCTTCCCTTGCCTTTGGTGATGTTTCTAGGAAGAAGTTGCTTCGGCTGAGGTCAAAGAGGTTGCTGCCTGTGTTCTCCTTTAGGATTTGGATGGACTCCTGTCTCACATTGAGGTCTTTCAACCATTTGGAGTCTATTTTTGTGTGTGGTGTAAGGAAATGGTCCAGTTTCATTCTTCTGCATGTGGCTATCCAATTTTCCCAACACCATTTGTTGAAGAGACTGTCTTTTTTCCACTGGACATTCTTTTCTGCTTTGTCAAAGATGAGTTGACCATAGAGTTGAGGGTCCATTTCTGGGCTCTCTATTCTGTTCCATTGATCTATGTGTCTGTTTTTGTGCCAGTACCATACTGTCTTGATGATGACAGCTTTGTAATAGAGCTGGAAGTCCGGAACTGTGATGCCGCCGGCTTTGCTTTTCTTTTTCAACATTCCTCTGGCTATGCAGGGTCTTTTCTGGTTCCATACAAATTTTAGGATTCTTTGTTCCATTTCTTTGAAAAAAGTGGATGATATTTTGATGGGGATTGCATTGAATGTGTAGATTGCTCTAGGTAGCATTGACATCTTCACAATATTTGTTCTTCCAATCCATGAGCATGGAACGTTTTTCCATTTCTTTGTGTCTTCCTCAATTTCTTTCCTGAGTATTTTATAGTTTTCTGAGTACAGATCCTTTGTCTCTTTGGTTAGATTTATTCCTAGGTATCTTATGGTTTTGGGTGCAATTGTAAATGGGATCGACTCCTTAATTTCTCTTTCTTCTGTCTTGTTGTTGGTGTATAGGAATGCCACTGATTTCTGTGCATTGATTTTATATCCTGCCACTTGACTGAATTCCTGTATGAGTTCTAGCAGTTTTGGGGTGGAGTCTTTGGGGTTTTCCACATAAAGTATCATATCATCTGCAAACAGTGAGAGTTTGACTTCTTCTTTGCCGATTTGGATGCCTTTTATTTCTTTTTGTTGTCTGATTGCTGTGACTAGGACTTCCAATACTATGTTGAATAGCAGTGGTGATAGTGGACATCCCTGCCGCCTTCCTGACCTTAGGGGGAAAGCTCTCAGTTTTTCCCCATTGAGAATGATATTGGCTGTAGGTTTTTCATAGATGGCTTTTATGATATTGAGGTATGTACCCTCTATCCCTATACTCTGAAGAATTTTGATCAAGAAAGGATGCTGTACTTTGTCAAAAGCTTTTTCTGCATCTATTGAGAGGATCATATGATTCTTGTTCTTTCTTTTGTTAATGTATTGTATCACATTGATTGATTTGCGGATGTTGAACCAACTTTGCAGCCCAGGGATAAATCCCACTTGGTCATGGTGAATAATCCTTTTAATGTACTGTTGGAACCTGTTGGCTAGTATTTTGGTGAGAATTTTTGCATCCATGTTCATCAGGGATATTGGTCTGTAATTCTCCTTTTTGATGGGGTCTTTGTCTGGTTTTGGGATCAAGGTAATGCTGGCCTCATAAAATGAGTTTGGAAGTTTTCCTTCCATTTCTATTTTTTGGAACAGTTTCAGAAGAATAGGTATTAATTCTTCTTTAAATGTTTGGTAGAATTCCCCTGGGAAGCCATCTGGCCCTGGGCTTTTGTTTTTTGGGAGATTTTTGATGACTACTTCAATTTCCTTAGTGCTTATAGGTCTGTTCAGGTTTTCTATTTCTTCCTGGTTCAGTTTTGGTAGTTGATACATCTCTAGGAATGCATCCATTTCTTCCAGGTTATCTAATTTGCTGGCATAGAGTTGCTCATAATATGTTCTTATAATTGTTTGTATTTCTTTGGTGTTGGTTGTGATCTCTCCTCTTTCATTCATGATTTTGTTGATTTGGGTCATTTCTCTTTTCTTTTTGATAAGTCTGGCCAGGGGTTTATCAATCTTGTTAATTCTTTCAAAGAACCAGCTCCTAGTTTCATTGATCTGTTCTACTGTTCTTTTAGTTTCTATTTCATTGATTTCTGCTCTGATCTTTATTATTTCTCTTCTCCTGCTGGGTTTAGGCTTTATTTGCTGTTCTTTCTCCAGCTCCTTTAGGTGTAGGGTTAGGTTGTGTACTTGAGACCTTTCTTGTTTCTTGAGAAAGGCTTGTATTGCTATATACTTTCCTCTTAGGACTGCCTTTGCTGCATCCCAAAGATTTTGAATAGTTGTGTTTTCATTTTCATTGGTTTCCATGTATTTTTTTAATTCTTCTTTAATTTCCTGGTTGACCCATTCATTCTTCAGTAGGATGCTCTTTAGCCTCCATGTATTTGAGTTCTTTCCGACTTTCCTCTTGTGATTGAGTTCTAGTTTCAAAGCATTGTGATCTGAAAATAGGCAGGGAATGATCCCAATCCTTTGGTACCGGTTGAGACCTGATTTATGACCTAGGATGTGATCAATTCTGGAGAATGTTCCATGGGCACTAGAGAAGAATGTGTATTCCATTGCTTTGGGATGGAATGTTCTGAATATGTCTGTGAAGTCCATTTGGTCCAGTGTGTCATTTAAAGTCTTTATTTCCTTGTTGATCTTTTGCTTAGACGATCTGTCCATTTCAGTGAGGGGGGTGTTAAAGTCCCCCACTATTATTGTATTGTTGTCGATGTGTTTCTTTGCTTTTGTTATTAATTGCCTTATATAATTGACTGCTCCCATGTTAGGGGCATAGATATTTACAATTGTTAGATCTTGTTGGATAGACCCTTTAAGTAGGATATAGTGTCCTTCCTCATCTCTTATTACAGTCTTTGGTTTAAAATCTAATTTGTCTGATATAAGGATTGCCACCCCAGGTTTCTTTTGGTGTCCATTAGCATGGTAAATGGTTTTCCACCCCCTCACTTTCAATCTGGGGGTGTCTTTGGTTCTAAAATGAGTCTCTTGCAGACAGCATATCGATGGGTCTTGTTTTTTAATCCAGTCTGATAGCCTGTGTCTTTTGATTGGGGCATTTAGCCCATTTACATTCAGGGTAACTATTGAAAGATAGGAATTTAGTGCCATTGTATTGCCTGTAAGGTGACTGTTACCGTATATTGTCTGTGTTCCTTTCTGGTCTATGTTGCTTTTAGGGTCTCTCTTTGCTTAGAGGACCCCTTTCAAGATTTCTTGTAGGGCTGGTTTTGTGTTTGCAAATTCCTTTAGTTTTTGTTTGTCCTGGAAGCTTTTTATCTCTCCTTCAATTTTCAATGACAGCCTAGCTGGATAGAGTATTCTTGGCTGCATATTTTTCTCATTTAGTGCTCTGAAGATATCCTGCCAGTCCTTTCTGGCCTGCCAGGTCTCTGTGGATAGGTCTGTTGCCAGTCTAATGTTTCTACCATTGTAGGTTACATATCTCTTCTCCCGAGCTGCTTTCAGGATTTTCTCTTTGTCTATGAGACTCGTAAGTTTTACTATTATATGTCGGGGTGTTGACCTATTTTTATTGATTTTGAGAGGGGTTCTCTGTGCTTCCTGGATTTTGATGCCTGTTTCCTTCCCCAAATTAGGGAAGTTCTCTGCTATAATTTGCTCCATTATACCTTCTGGCCCTCTCTCTCTTTCTTCTTCTTCTGGGATCCCAACTATTCTAATGTTGTTTCGTCTTATAGTATCGCTTATCTCTTGAATTCTGCCCTCGTGATCCAGTAGTTGTTTATCTCTCTTTTTCTCAGCTTCTTTATTTCCCATCATTTTGTCTTCTATATTACTGATTCTCTCTTCTGCCTCATTTATCCTAGCAGTTAGCGCCTCCATTTTTGATTGTACCTCATTAATAGCCTTTTTGATTTCTACTTGGTTAGATTTTAGTTCTTTTACTTCTCCAGAAAACGTTTCTCTAATAACTTCCATATTTTTCTCAAGCCCAGCTAGTATCTTTAAAGTGATGATTCTGAACTCTAGATCTGACATCGTAGTAATGTCCGTATTGAGTAGGTCCCTGGCAGTCGGTACTACCTCTTGTTCTTTTTGTTGAGGTGATTTTTTCCATCTTGTTATTTTGTGCAGAGAATAGATTAATGAGAGAACAAAATGCTAGCAGAGTAACAACGTCCCCAGAAAATATACTCTAAACAAATCAGAAAAGACCTGAAGCAGTGGAACAAGAAACGGAAAGAGAGAAAAAAGAAAAAGAAAAAAAAGAAAAAGAAAAAGATAAAGATAAAAACAAATAAAAACAAACAAAACAAAACAACAGCAACAAAAAAAAAAAACCAGAATGTGATCAAATATGATCAGGCTGGTATATAGGTCAGTGCCACACACTAGATTTGGGTTGTATTTTGGTCTTTTAGAAGAAAGTGCCTCCCAAAATTTTAAAGAAAGAAAAACTTATATATGTACAAAAATAAGGGTTGATATAATGAAGGGATGGAATATGACTGTAAAGATGGAAATTATAAAAAATTTTATAAAAGGAATTGATAAGAAGTTGTTTGAAAAAAGAAAGAAGAGGGTTTAAAAAAAGAAAAAAGAAAAAAAAAGAGAGAATGTGATCAGGCAGGGGAGTAGAAAACACCATATACTAGAGATTTAGGGTATATTTTAATCTGTTAGAAGAAACTATCTCAAAATCTTAAAGAGAGAACAACTTATATATATATGCCAAAAATATGGGTAACTACTATGAAGGGATAGAATATGACTCTAAAAATGAAAAATAAAAATGTTTTTTAAAAAAAGGGATTGATAAGATGTTGGTTGAAAAAGGGAAAAAGAGAAATTCAAAAAAAAAAAGTTAAAAAAAATTAACTTTGAAAGACTGAAGAATCATGGTAAAAAAGCCATGAATTCTATGTGCAGTATTCCCCTAGTGCTGGAGTTCTGCCGTTCTCATTGATCGGTAAACTTGGTCTTGGCTGGCTGTTCTCGCTGATCTTCTGGGGAGGGGCCTGTTGCCGTGGTTTCCAAATGTCTCTGCCGGAGGTGGAATTGCCCCGCCCTTGCCCCCTCCCGGCTAAGTAATCTGCTCGGGTTTGCTCTCCGGGGCTTTTGTTCCCTGCGAGCTTTCCGTACAGCTTTGGAGGCGGAGAGTGAGAATGGCAGCCTCCCAATCTCCGCCCCAGAGGAGCTGAGAACTTGGGGCCACGCTCCTCAGTGAGCCCCAGAGAAAAGCCGCCAGTCACTCCCGTCTCCCCGGTCTGCGGCCGCACTCCGTGCTCACCCGTCCTGTGACCGCGCGTTTCTATCTCTGGCACCCGACCCCGGGTGGAGTCTCCAAACCCAGCAGATCCCTGCGGTGCACTCCTGCGCGGCTCCTCCCGGGGGAGGAAGGGGAGTCTCCCTGGATCTGCCGCTTGTTGGGTCCCTGCTGGAGGAGCAGGGGCCCGACTGTGCCGCGGATCACGGTTTATGGCCACCCCGAGCTGAGAGCCCGTGCCTGGGTTCCGCCTCTGCAGCCGGCTTCCCTGCTCTGATACCTGGGAGCTCTGCCACACTCAGGCACCCCCGGTCTTTCTGTGACCCCGAGGGTCCTGAGACCACACTGTCCCGGAGGGTTCCACCCCCCGCTTAGCCACCAGAGTGACGTCCCTCGGCGGAGCAGACTTTTAAAAGTTCCGATTTTGTGCTCCATGGTTCTATCACTTGCCAGAAGCGGCCGACGGAGGCCCCTCCCCCGCCGTCTATCCTCCTGAATATCGCCTCGGATTCACTTCTCTGCACGTCTTACCTTCCAGAAAGTGGTCGCTTTTCTGATGAGAGAGTTGTTGCTATTCTTTTCTTCGATCTCCTGTTGAGTTTGTGGGTGTTCAGAATGGTTTGATCCCTATCCAGCTGAATTCCTGAGAGGAGACGAAATCCAGGTCTCCTACTCCTCTGCCATCTTGCTCCGTCCCCCCCGATAACTGACTT
This sequence comes from Mirounga leonina, assembly GCF_011800145.1. Classification (NCBI taxonomy): domain Eukaryota; kingdom Metazoa; phylum Chordata; class Mammalia; order Carnivora; family Phocidae; genus Mirounga; species Mirounga leonina. Next base: position 9,135,515 of record NW_023270855.1, read on the forward strand.
TTAATACCCACAAATTGTTGAATGATACTAATCCCCAAGAGGGAATTTATCTTGGAGAGCCTTATATAAGAGGGGAAGAAGTAAGAAAAAAAATGTAAGTCCGGTGCAAAAATAAAAGATAGTTTTAAGTTGAATTCCTGCTCCCTGGTTTGTCAGCTTGATTGCATTCTGTCCAGGTGAGTGTTGAATTGTCTAGGTTCATGCGTTTACTGGGTGATTGATTCTTCTTAATGTGATCTGGGGTGTCTGTTTACAAGAGATCTTCGAGCTCCTGGATGGTTTTTGTGGTTAGCTTCTTCTTTCCTTTTCCCAGATAAACATTAGAGGGTACAGTTTTGTTCTGGTAATGATTTGGCTTATTGAAAGCCCGACAACATCAAGAGCTTATTTATAGAAATTACACTTTTGTGATGCTCTTCTTCAGTATAACAAAAACTTCTTATTTCTGGAAAAGTCTTGACTGTATGGACTTGGAAAGGTTTCTTTTTGAAGAATCTTATTCTTTTTCCATAAAATTTCTCTTTATGACAAAGCCTTGACAGTTTTTTTAGTGTCTTTTGTTGAAGGTCACTTTCCTGTACACGCACACTGGCTGAGTGATGTGTGAAAGCTCTGCTTCTCTGTGAGGGAACTCATGAAAGGGGGCTCTATACTCTTAGCACATGTGGCGTGCATGCTCAGTACTTACCCAGTTGCTGACTCTTAAAGACAGTGCAGCTGAAATCCTAGCAGAGTCCTCAAACAGGTCGTGAGGGAGAGTCTTGGGCACTGAGGAATCCTTCATGGATATTATTTTCTGCACTTGTATTTGCAGATCTTTGGTCATACCTGTATGTCACATTCTTGCAAACACTGTCTGCATGCCTCCAGCTTCCCTTATTTTTATCTGCAGCAGGAAACCTCAGAAATTCAGAATACGACAAGGAATACATAGAAATATGACATGTATTAGATCAAACAGAAATACTAGTTATGTCTGATTAGTCTTCCTTTTTCATATTGAATATTAGATTCTATTTAGTGGACTAAGAGAAATATCCAGGTGGATTCACTACCACATAGCAGTCAGTGACAAATATATTTCTTTCTTTTTTTTAAAATTTATCTATTTATTTGAGAGAGAGAGAGAAAGAGAGCAAGCACGAGAGTGGGAGGAGGGGCACGAGCCCAACACGGGGCTTGATCCCAGGACCCATGAGATCATGACCCGAGCTGAAACCAAGAGTCAGACGCTCAACCGACAGTCACCCAGGTGCCCCAAGCCCATGGTTCTCTTATTAATTGAATTTTTAATCCTTTTTTGTTGTGCTTCATATGTTTGTCAGTTTTCTCTGATCTGTGAAATATGCAGGAATTCTTTAGTAATACTGTAAATAGAAGCCTCATTAGAATTATACAGTTCACTACTCCTGGTTTTAAAAGGAAATTTTGTTTTTATTTATTATTATTATTATTTTTTTAAAGATTTATTTGTTTATTTGAGAGAGTGAGTGAGCGAGAGCACAAGCAGGGGGAGCGGTAGGCGGAGGGAGAGGGAGAAGCAGACTCTCTGCGGAGCTGGTAGCACGAGGCGGGGCTCGATCCCAGGACCCTGAGATCATGACCTGAACCGAAGGCAGACGCTTAACCAACTGAGCCACTCAGGTGCCCAGGAAATTTTGTTTTTAAATTAATTAAAATGGAAATACATGGGGCGGACAGTATAATTAGATGGCACATGGTAGTTTTGATTCTTACTCTCTGACTGTTGCTAGAGTTTTGGAATCAGTGTTACATAAACTTCCATTTTACTAAGTATAAATAACAATATTAAATGTTGTAGAAATAATAAACATAGGTCATAGATTTTATGATACGCTTGAATGTTTTTTTCTTTCTTTTTTCCTTTTTAGAACAGGAAGATAAAAAAATGAAATTCTCAGATACTTCCCCCATAACAAACCACTTCTCTCAGTCAAAACTGGAATCCCCAGGGAGAATGGAGTCTGATAGACCAGATGATTCTTCCAGCTGTACTGATATTCAAGAAGAAGCTTGCTCTTCATCAGATTCAGACTCATTCAATAGGTAAGAAACCTGTATTACCTGATTATTTTAAATTTCTATTTCCTGCGCATGCTAAGATAGGCAAAAATAATTAGAAAATAACTTTGAGGCCTGAGGCAGTTCATTGTTCTTCCACTTCAGTCTCCTCTTCTGCTTTGTAACTTGCACACGGATAGCAAGCAGGGAAGCATGTGGGAGAGTATTACAGTGGCCCTGGATATTTTTCCTGGAGTTGGAAAAGAGAGCATGATAGGCAGTGATGTTTTTGTCAAGACAGTGAGTGAAGAAGATAAAGACAGCCGTACTAGAAAATAGAAATGACCAGAAAGACAATGCATAGGAGAGTAAAACAAAAAAGAATAATTTAATTGAACAAGTAAGAACGGATGGGCTTTAAAAATGAGAGATTTGGAAGCGAGTGGTTTTTCCAAATGATTTTTTAAGATATTTTTAAGGGATGCCTGGGTGACTCAGTTGGTTAAGTGTGTGCCTTCAGCTCAGGTCATGATCCCAGGGTTTTGGGATCGAATCCCGCATTGGGCTACTTGATCAGCGGGGAAGCCTGCTTCTCCCTCTGCCTTCCGCTCTCCCTGCTTGTGCCCTGTCTCCCTCTCTCTCTCTGACAAATAAATAAAATCTAAAAAAAAAAAAAAAAGATTTTTGAAAGTTGACGTATTTTTAAAAGATGACATAGAGTTAAATCATATATATGTATACAATATATGTATATATATATGTATATGTATATAAATTTGTGTTCTGGCATTTCATTTTATATCATAAACCATTTGTACCCATGTTTCTACCTCATCTTTATAGCTGTTTTTTAGTGGGTGCAGCATTCTCTTCTAGTTCTGTACCATAAATGACCAGATTCTTCAGTTTCTGTTAGATATCTACATTTTTCCCAGTGTTCTATTTACACACCTAAAACTGTGGTAAAGCTCTCTCTATGTAGTCTTCTGTTTCTAATAAATCATTATTATTTTTTTATTTTTTATTTTTTAAAGCTTTTATTTATTTATTTGACAGAGAGAGACACAGCGAGAGAGGGAACACTAGCAGGGGGAGTGGGAGAGGGAGAAGCAGGCCTCCCGCTGAGCAGGGAGCCCGATGTGGGGCTCAATCTCAGGACCCTGGGATCATGACCTGAGCTCAAGGCAGTCGCTTAATGACTGAGCCACCCAGGCGCCCCTCTAATAAATTATTTTTAACACTATTTTGATAATGGTAGGTGTTGCTGCCTTCTGAGTGAATTATACCAATTTTAAATGCTACCATCAGCATGTGAATGTGTTTTAAAAATTATTTAGTCTTTGATATTTCTTCATTTAAAAAATTAACAGTGCTCTAGAATAATAGACTATGTCTAAACTGAAACATCAAATTAAGAAATTTTTTTTAAGAGGAGTATACCCCAAGACCCTCTGCTTTCCTAGGATTCTTGGGAAACTGTTACAAATTATTCAGGGTCGGGTATTAGGAGGGGAAAATCTCACCTCATCCCTAATGTTTTCAAGGTCAGTAACATATCTCAAGTTGGGTAAGTGACCTGCGTGTTGTCCCGTTTTGTCTGAGGGCATGATACTGCTGCCCGGTTTCTCTACATCAGCCTGTTCCTGCAAGTCCAGTAGGCAGTATCTATTTTTAAATACAAGTCGTGGAGGAATGCAAGGTAAAAATGGAGGAAAATCAGAGTTCAGGGGAGTAAGAGTTCATTTTTAACCATAGTCCCAGAATGCCTGCATGTCTGGGAATGCCAGGGTGAGTTTGAACTTGAAGTGGGAGAATGGGAGAAGTTGTAGGAGGAAATACATGGCAGCAGATGTGTATTTATGTATTTGGTGGTGAGAGGCTGGTTAGTAGGGTGAGTTTGACATCTTGGCATATAAACATAGAAAAATATCATATTTCAGATCTGTTGGAAAGATGAATTGAGGTAATAGATTTGAGAATCTTGATAACTGTGTTTATTCTACTTTTATAAAGATGAAATCAGTTACATTTCCTTCAGTAATGCTGCAAAAATTGGGACTCTGGCTGGACATTGCATCTCCTTCATTCTGAATCTTCAACTGTATCATAGAGTAAATCCCAAGGTTATCTTTTTTTCTTTTTTTTTTTCTTCCCTCCCTATTTCTGTTCTGAACTTTGCTTGAGAAAGCTCTGAGCCTGGGCTAATTAGTTCCATTCAAAATTCATTTAATCCGGCCTAAGCTGGGCGCTGACTGGTGAGGCATAGTCTTCTTAGTTACTCTCTGTTGCATTTCCCATGGCACCTCTTCCACACCAGTTGCCTGTGTGTTTCCTCACCGTCGATGGACGCCATGTCTGCAGTTCACCAAGGCCAGCTAGTCTGACCTGCCTCCAGCTCTTCTTTTCCCTTCTAAGGTTTTTTTGTAATTTCTGATCTCTTCTTTCCTGTTTAACATAACAGAAAGACGTATTTCTTAAGACGTTTCTTTTTTTTTTTTTAATTCTTATGTTAATCCCCATACACTACATCATTAGTTCCAGATGAAGTGTTCCATGATTCATTGTTTGTGCATAACACCCAGTGCTCCATGCAGAATGTGCCCTCCTCATACCCACCACCAGGCCAACCCATCCTCCCACCCCCCTCCCCTCTAGAACCCTGTTTGTTTTTCAGAGTCCATCGTCTCTCATGGTTCGTCTACCCCTCCGATTTCCCCCGCTTCATTCTTCCCCTCCCGCTACCTTCTTCTTCTTCTTTTTTTTCCTTAACATATATTGCATTATTTGTTTCAGAGGTACAGATCTGAGATTCAACAGTCTTGCACAATTCACAGCATCTTAAGACGTTTCTAAAAAATTTTTCCTGTCAATGAGAAAAAGACATTTCTTCAAAAAAATTATTTTTATTACATTTTTAATTCCAGTGTAGTTAACATACAGTGTTATATTAGTTTCAGGTGTACAGTATAGTATACAATTCTATACATTGCTTAGTGCTCGTCATGCTAAGTGTACTGTTAATCCTCTTCATCTGTTTCATTCCTCCCCGGCCTGCCTCCCTTCTTGTAACCATCGGTTTGTTCTCTATAGTTACGAGTCTGTATCTCAGTTTGTCTCTTTTTTTCCTTTGTTCATTTGTTTTGTTTCTTCAGTTCCATATAGGAGTGAAATCATATGGTATTTGTCTTTTTCTAACTGAGTTATTTCACTTAGCATCATACTGCATATTGTTGCAAATGGCAAGATTTCATTCTTCTTTATGGCTGAATAATATTCCATCACACACACACACACACACACACACCTTTTTTTTTTTTTTAATTTTTTTAAGGTTTTTATTATTTATTTATTTGACAGAGAGAGACACAGCGAGAGAGGGAACACAAGCAGGGGGAGTGGGAGAGGGAGAAGCAGATTCCCCGCCGAGCAGGGAGCCCAATGCGGGGCTCGATCCCAGGACCTGGGATCATGACCTGAGCCGAAGGTAGACGCTTAAGCTGAGCCCCCAGGCGCCCCAGGAGACATATTATTTCTTAAGATAAATTCATCTACCTCCTCTAAGACATTGCTTTGCCAGTCATCCCTTAGGTTTGTTCTTGGATGGCCCCTTTCAGCCTTCCTCTAATCTCTTTTTCTCTCATTCTTCCCACTAAGCAGGAAGTATTTTCTACTTCTGTGAATTCCTGTAACAGTGTATCTGAATTCCATAGCAGGTTATCTAAATCAAATCCTTTCTTGTATTTAGTTATTTGAGTATCTTTGTCATTCCTATAATTATCCATCAAAGTCCTTAAGAATTGAGTCTGTCACTCATTTTCAGAAAAATTTCCTGCCAACGGTTTACCACTAGTCTGCTACTACTAGACCTTCACTTAGTGAATGATTTATTGATTGTAAGACATAACATTTTCTGTTTTACATTTTAATGTCTGAAATTGTGATGTGTATTATAATCAATGGTGTCTTACAGTTGCTACCCACCAAGTTGTGGTCGTGATGTATTTACCAGTTTGTGAGCATCATGGCTCTTCAGACTGTCATTTCACTTGAGTTACATGCATTGTTAGCATTACATTGGTTTGTCATTTAAAATACCTTCCACAAAGTAATGAGAGAAAAAAAGAAAAATGTGTGAAGAAAGTGCAGCAGAGTGTAAGTTTGATGTTAGCAAGTTAATATTCATCATTGGATGAATGCTGCAATTCCATTCTTGAAAAACAGTCAAGTGATTTACAGGACATAGGAAAGATACCCACAAGTCTGAAGACTTGTTATAATTTTGTTAATGAACTATGTGCAAAGGATTTTCTGTTACATGACCAACTGAATGCAGGAGAAATGTTTAAATCCCTTGGAATAAATAGAAGAAATTTCAAAGTAATAACAGGATGACTGATTCACATGTTGCAAAAGACTGTTGTTAGTGTGTCCCACATCAATTTGTCAGACCCTTCTTGATGTCTTTGAAAAGAAGCTGCTTCTAGTCACGTGCAATGTGATTGAGGAAAGAGACAAATTTAGGAAATGAATTTACAGAGTGGATGTCAGTGCCTTAGATGAAATTCCTGGAGACAGTAGTCAAGTATTTTTGAGAAATGCTGTATCTCTGGTGCTGTTGGTAACTTTGTGAGGGAAAACTCAGACTTCATAGATAGTGAGTCAGAAAATGATGAAGAAGAGTCGGGCTCTAAATCTGAAGACGTTTTGGGAATACTTTAACCAGTTTATGTCAGTTCTTTTTTTTATATATGTACAACAGTGGTATAAAATAAAAACGTAGGTCTACATACAATTATAGAACTCTCTGGATACGTAAATTTAAAATTCTAAGTGAAAAGGAAGTCTTTTTTTAAAAGATTTATTTGTTTATTGAGAGAGAGATAGTGGGGGAGGGGCAGAGGAAGAGACTCTTAAAGCAGACTCCCTGCTGAGCGCAGAGCCCGATGTGGGCCTCTATCTCATGACCCATGAGATCATGACCTGAGCTGAAACCAAGAGTCAGTCACTTAACCGACTGAGCTACCCAGGTGCCCCAGGAAGTCTTATATCATAGTTGACTTGACCTCAGTTTTTTCTAAGTGACATAAAATAATGGTTCATCTGCCATCAGTGTTGTCTTAGGTATTTGTTTGTTTTAAGATTTTATTTATTTATTTGACAGAGAGAGAGATAGCTAGAGAGGGAACACAAGCAGGGGGAGCGGGAGAAGGAGAAGCAGGCTCCCCACAGAGCAGGGAGCCTGATGTGGGGCTTGATCCTGGGACCCTGGGGGATCACGACCTGAGCCGAAGGCAGACACTTAAAGACTGAGCCACCCAGGCACCCCTGTCTTAGGTTTTTGAAAGGAGTATCTGAGTATGAATAAGGTCTCTGACTCACTTCAAATACAATTTCATCACCTAGTTGGAAACTTAAAAAGAATGTCATAATACTGGTTGGTGGTAACCTGGCAGAAGACTGTCATGAAGTATAGTGATCCACTGGTTAATTCCAGTGTTATTTAGTGATTACAGAACCTAAATAGACAAAAGAGATACCCAGTCGATTGAGGTAATTAGCACCATAATAATTAGGAAAAGAATTCAAAGGGAAAAGGGTATCCATCACAACTAAATGCTTTTAGTAGACTCTTAGCATATTAGAGGTAAGTCATCTTTATTTATTTATTTATTTACTTACTGAGGTATGATGGAAGGTTAGTACCCTTATTGAGATCTTTTCCAACCCTAAAATTCCATAATCCTGTTATTTTTGATGAGTGTAATAGTTGGTAAGTTACCTGTGTTCTTTTACCCCTTGTTCATTTCAGATCATGAGTCAACCTTCTAGAGTTATGGTTATTCCTCATATATTAAAGCATTTCTGTCTTTATCCCTTTCATTTTTACAAAAATTTTCTCATTTTCTTTTTATGATAGTTTTGTTGCTTTCATTGTAAAACCCCAAATTTTCAAAACCTCTTTAAATTAGATGTTATGCATGTATGTTGTGAAGAATAGAAAATTTAGGTAAACAAAAAGAATAAAATTCCTGAATTTTATCAACCAGAAATAATTTCATGTTAACATTTACATGTGTAGATCCTTCTAAAGATAGAGGTATGGACAGATGGATAGATAGGTGAACATTTTTAAAACAAAAGGATCATAGTATTTTATAATTTTTTGTGATTTTTTTACTCTTTTTTTTTTAAAGAGAAAAAGTCACACTATTTTAGGTCTAATGTGAGTACAAATATATTGTGAATATTTCTGAACTCATGCAGTCATGCTTTAATACAGAGTATAGATCTTACTAGATTGTTGAATAAAGATATTAGTTTTCTTTGTATTAGAACAATATTCAGACTTACATAATATGGCAGACTGACAACTAAGATGTTATTTTAAGACCCAGTAGGTATATCCAATCCAGATAATTATTAGAATGAAACTGTTTTGTTGCTAACTTGATTCTTAACTCTTAAGTAAGTACTTTTTTTAGAATTTGAATTATGAATGCTGTATTGATTCTCTGTTGCCAACCTGAAGACAGATGATAAGCAAATTGATTAGAATTTTATATTTTTGTACAACTTCTTGCTAGATGATTTCTGGGAGTTCAAGAGACTTGTCCAGATTTCTCTAAATTAACTTATTGTTCTTCTTAATGAAAAAAAGAGAGCTTTTGTTCCCTGAGTTTTTGGCAAGCAGAAAAAAATACATTTTTATTGAATGCTACATTATAAGAAAAGATGCTTTTGATTATGATCCTTTAGAGGAAGCTTTATCTTCATGTAGAGATGAATAGTAGTCATACTTTTATTTAGAAGAATCTTCAGATGATTATTTTAAAAATACGTATTTGTGCACTTTAGCTGTAGGCAAAAGAACTTATAAAGAGACATTGTGTTTTGGCCTAACTAAGAAATTTGAACAAGGTCTATAGATTAGATAATATTAACTATGTCAGTATTTAATTTCCTGATTTTGATCATTTCATCGTGGTCATATAAGTGAATGTGGTTGTTCTGAAGAAGTGCACACTGAGGGGCTTAAAGGGGCATGATGGCTCCAACGTACTTTCAGTGGTTAAAAAAATAACAGTATGTGTGTGAGCACACATGTGCACACATACAGAGTCACTTTTTGTAGCTTTGAAATTATTAAAATTAAAAAATATATTGAGAAGTCATTGTCCATAATCAAAGAAGTTTGTTTATACTAGGAAATTTTCTAAAGGAAAGATTTATACTTATGATTTATTGACCAAGAAAAGTGGTAGCCAGTGTTCTACATAGGGTGGTGAGTATGGTCTTAACGTAACTCAGTCAGTTTGGGACCAGCCCAGCTAGGTTATCTCTGCTTTGGCATGTTAGAGATCTTGGACTAATGAAGTGGCGACTGGGATTTCAGTACTTACAAAGACCAACTAATTTCATCACTTGGCAACCTACGTGAACCTTCTTGCAGATTCTAGGTGTTGGTCATAAAAGAATCTGAGTCAGATAAGGTGTGAATGATACATTTTAACTTTTCACAATTTCTGGCGGAAACAGTTACCTCTTCTCTGATGGTAAATTAGCAGTAATTTTGTAGGAAGTCCAACACAGACATAGGCACAGAACACCGGGCTCTTTGACTGAAAGGCTTAAATTAACCATTGGCCATGTATTTGATATATTTTGGTGCAGCTTTTCTTCACTTCTCAGCCATTTTTGGAAGAGCTGTCTGTCCAGAATTCTTGAGAGCAAGAGAACAATAACAAAAACACGAGAAAGTGTGAAGAAATCTTGATTACTATTTGTTGGAAAATTTAAGGAGTAAAATTCAGCCTTTCCTAAGTTCTGAGTAAATTGAAGAATGATGGCACAATCTTAAGAGAAAAGGTGCTATTGTGACATTCATCTAAGGAATGTTGAATACTGGCATCATCAGCCTGTTGATAAGACCAAGTCGAGTTTATGACTTACTGAAGGAAACGGGAAACACTACCTCTGTCATCGATCAGAGTGGTCTGTTCTAGCCAGAAGGTCGAAGTTGAGATGTGTGTTGAGATTTCGAAGTTTGGTTTCAGACAGGTCTTTCCATGTGGGTCTTGGTTAGGATTGGGTAAACCTACGTTGAGAATTGGTGAATACAGCAATATGAGGATTTCAAGAGGTAAGGGGTGCAAAGAATCCTGGGGTTATCATGCTTTCTATTGAAAAGCTGGTGGGGTCTTTTAAGTTTTTGGACTCAACGATAAAGTTTTTCACAACTTTTTTATGTTCCTAGGCAAGAGTCTCCTGGAATAGTAAAGTATATTGGTGAAGCCTTATTAATATGGGCAGTAAGGTGTGTGATTTTGACAAATGTTATTTGAGTACTAAGAGTGTTGCATGTATTATATCATTTAGCCTACAGGCAAACCCATTGTAAAGATGTGGAAACTAAAGGTTAAAGGAGTTAAATAAGTTGCTTCGGGTGGTACGTATTTTATGTGGCAATATCAGGATTTGAATCCAGGTACAGTTTACCTCAGAATCCAAGTTCTCCTGACTGATAATGCTGCTGTGACCAAGCTTGCTTGCTCTTAACATTCTTTAAAGAGTAGAAATACACAGATATTGAAATGGTTAGATTTCCTGAGAAGACCCTGAGACAAGAATTTGAGGGAAGCAGTTAATTTGGAAGGTGAAGGAACCACTATAGGGGTGGGCACATGAGACAGGAAAGGGAAGACAGTATTGAAGGGGGCATGTTATCAAACCGGATACCACCATGAGCAGCTGGAGTTTTATTAAAACTCCTTGGAACTAGGAGCTGGTTTAAAACACTCACCTGGGTTAACCCAGGCAAAGGGTAAGGGAGTCAGTTACTTGACTGGGGGCTGCTCTCTGCTGCCTGCATCCTCCCATGCTGGTGACAGCAGCCTCCAACAGGGGGAGTACAATCCAACAAAGGCCCTGACAGTTGCAAGCCAAGCCTGGGACACTGAAGGGATAAGGAGAGGTAAAGGGATCAGGGCAGGGTACCAATGGGATCTGCCAAAGCAGTGATTCCAACTGAAGATAGGAAAATGGTTCGGTTTTATGTATGCTTTATCAATACAGATGGGAGTGCTCTAGGTTTTTGCCTAGATCTCTAGTCCAAAAGAGTGTAGGAATGTCTGTAGGCATTCCAGAGCTAACTATGCCTCTGCACGTCTGTTTGCCAAGCACACTTGCCCACTGCTGCCAGGAGTGGAAGAGATAAGGATGTCTGGGGGCTATTGAAGAAGTAATAGACAAGGAAATGTTAGGGGGAGAAAGGGACATTATCTAGAAAGCTCTGAGACAAGTGAGTCCACAAACTGATGGGAGAAAATGTGCTTGTTGATGAGAAACAATTTACTTTTTCATCTTGTGTGATAATAAACCGAAGTATGAAATAATCTCTCATCATACTAAAGTTTACCAACATACTGAATAAAAATCTCTTGGCCGTAGGCAGAAAACCATAAGCACAGAACTGGGAGTTCTTTGATTGTCAGGCATATTTCCTTATTATCCGCTTTGTTTCTCCTTAATAGAGATAACTGTACTGTTAATGGGCCTTGTGTATATGGACATCCTCTCCCACTTCTGAAGTTACTCTGCTGGCTCTAGGACAATAGGCCTGCTGGTCTTTTTTAGGAAGGTCTTTTGGAGTACTTTACTAATAAGTGACAATATTGTGTGACTTTGAACCCTCCTTGGACATTAAAAAAAAATCTAACCTCGGCACATCTAATGGTAATCATTTTTAAATGTTTTTTACACACAGTTGCTTATTTATGTTTAAGACATACAAAGTGGTATTTTGAAGTGTACTTACCTATACTATTTGATTTGCATTGATGTATGGATCTTAAGTACTTCTCTAACATATATATGTTGAAGTTTCTCCCTGACTTATTTCAGAAGACTTTTATTGGTAGTTGAGCATAATTTTTTTTTTCTGTCATGTTAGCTATGTGTCCTTCTCTTAAAATGGGTGGCAAATGGGAGCCACATCGTTGGAGACAAGCAAGGCTAAAGCTTCCAGTGTGGTACAGGTTGAACTCATGGCTAGTTTACTATAAACTCAGAGGGATACATATAGAGCTATTTATAGATCTGTGTAAGGAAGTGAGCTAATATACAAACATGTATTTCCTTGCCCTGTCGGCTGCCAGGGCCAAGAAGCAAGCTCACTGCAGTTGGAATCAGCACACCTAGTGCCCTGATCTTGGTTTCTCATAACATTCCCCAGAAGAAGGAATTACTGCTTCTTGGAGAAATAGCTGATTCCAGGGCTGGGGCAGGAAGCAAGACAATGCTGGAGAAGTGTTAGAAAAAGAGAGAGAGAGAAAGAGAAAAATAGAGGGAGAGGGAAGGAGGAAGGTGTGGGGAGGGGGTAAGGAGGGGTGAAAGAGAAGAGAAAGGAAGGGAAAAGAAGAGAAAAAAACCTGACAGCCACTACCTCAACCAGGAGATCAAGGTCATCATCCACAGTGATGTTATGTTGATGGCATGTACTCTTGATATGATGTGGTGGGAATGACACTTTATCTCTGTGGTCTTCCTCCCCCAAACTCAATAATCTCAGTCAAATTGTGAGAAAAACATCAGACAAACTCCAGCTGAAGGTCTACAAAATACCTGACCAGCACTCCTCAAACTGTCAGGGTCATCAAACACAAGGAAAATCTGAGAAACTGTCAGTCTAGAGGAGCCTAAGGAGACCTGATGACTAAATGGAATGTGGTGTCCTGGATAGGGTCCTGGAACAACAACAAAAAAGACATTGGTTAGAGATGAAAGAGATATAATTCAAGTGTGAGACTTCAGTTAATAATAATGTATTAATATTGCTTCCTTGGTTGTAACTAATGAATCAGACTAGTGTAAGCTGTTAACAGTAGAAGAAATTGAAATGTGGGAACGTTTTGTACTATCTTTACAACTTTTCTGTAAATATAAAACTATTCTAAAATAAAAAGTTTATTTTAAAAAAGTAATTAGGACATCAAATTGGACACTTTCTGGGTTGTAGTAAGATTAGTTATTGAACTATTCCTTTTTTCCTTTCATTTAACATTATTTGTTACATTTAGTCATATAAATTAATAAAATCCTGTTTTAATGCATTATATAAAGGTATTATTTTGTGCTGTGTTAAAATTTAATCCATAAATGTGGCCTGAGGGAAGAATTCTACTTTCCTCTCCATTTTTTTAAGTCAGTTTTGCTTTCTTGTACTAATACTTTTATTCAGTAGAATGATTTCCCCTCCAAGGATGTAGCCCAGCCTTCGCGTTTCCTCATAAGAAAAGACATGCACAGTTTACAATAGCCTCATCCTCTTCAGTTACCATAGTTTTATTAGTGAACATATACTTGTAAAAGTGAGTTCAGTAGTGATCCTCCAAGAACAATGTGAAAGGACAAATACTTTTATCTTTTCTCCAGTACTCATTGCCAAAGGATATTTGCTGTTCAATAATAAGGTTTTCTTTTACTCTCAGGCAGTTCATGTTAGCCCCTTTTGCAAGGAGTTTTTTATTATGCATTTTTGTTGGGTAATCTGAGGAGCTTCTTTAGAGTAACTTTGTTGTTGTTTTATAATAAGTTCTTGATTTTTTGGCCTTCTGAGTCAATCCAGGTGGCAGATATTTTCATTTGTTTTTACCAAATTCATGAACTGCCATGATACAGAGATCCTCTGTAAAATTACTTTGAGCCCTTTAATTTCCTATATCAGGAGTTTTTAAATTATTATTACTTGTGTATCTAAAATGCTTACAGAAACTGGCAATTCCTCCCAGGTTCCATACTTACCAAGTGATACCTTCATTGTCATAGCTTGGAGCAGTGTCTGATCATCACCCAAGGTTTTGGTACTATGACTGTAACATTGAGAGTTTTGGTTGGCATGACAAGGTAATACTTGCATAAAGCTGACATTTTTAAAGTGTTGTTTTCCTTTTTTAGTTTTCAGACATTTCATAAACTACATATGAATTTTTGTTCCATATGCTTCTGAATATATTTAGCTTGATATGTAAAACTGAGATACATTCTTGACTGGTTCAGAATTCAGTTTTTCATTAAAAAAAAAAAAGGAGTATCTGATAGTGTATTTTTCAGAATGCTTTGAGAAGAGCAAGTATGAGACCTTGAAGGAACTACCACTTTCTTCTAAATGTTAGTAGGCATGCAATCACTATTTTGGATTAACTCTCCCAGACCCCCGACTATGGACAGCCAAGTAAGAGTTTTCTGTAGTTAAAAACACACAAAAAAAATTGAAAATCAGAGCCCTGTTCTGGTGAATGAATTTGGATGGAACAGAAGTATATAATTTATATATCATGCTATTGGAATTTTGTATTTTTAGTCTGTTGATCTAGTTTATAATTTGTTAGTCTCGGAAGTTAAAATCAGAGCTTTTCCCCCCCGCCTTCTCATTTCATACTACCTTTGCTTTTAAATCAGAGGAACAGATATATGAGGTCTCCTTGGAGACCTTCAGAACCTGGGGAAAAGACACATTAGGGTAGAATACAAACATTTTCAAGTTTGAAGGTAACACAAGAAGTCACTAAATATAGTAACTTCATACCACAGGTAAGGAAATGGAGGCCTGGACAGGTTAGGGGACTTACCCAAAGTCAGTGGATAAAGTGGAAGCCAGTAATTCTCAGCCCAGGTTTTTCCCCGATGACAACGCTAGTTGCAGCAGGACTTTTGTCTTAGGCACCATTGCTTCCTTTGCTACTAGCATTTTAATGGAATTGTTCAAAATATCAGTTAGATATAGAATAATCATATGTTCTGATTTCCCTGTGATGGGCTGGTTTCCATTTCTCGTCCTGGCGTCATTATTAATAGCACACTATAGTACTCTCCAGAGTGTCTGGGTTTAGATGATAGATTGTACGGTTGCCTTGTTAGGACCTGCAGTGTTAATTTGCACATGTTCTCTGTTCTCTTTATTCCCACACAAACAGTCACAAAATTTAAAATTGCTGATTTCGCTTCCTCCTTTGATTTTACCACATGAGTAGTGCACATTGTTCTTGTATCTCAAAGAGATTTGAGTGTTAAAGCGTAACAGGCCTCAAGTGCAGAAGCCTTTTTGTAAAGGCAATTCTACAGAAGTCAATTATAGAAGCCTTTAATATTGCATTAATGTGTGCTGTAGTAGGCTTCTCTTGTCCTAGTAAGCACATTTTATTAGAGCCATTTAGAATGTGTTATTGGAGTATGGGTAATAGTACAAATACAAAATTAAGAGTATGTATCAGAACATTAAAATTTGGTGTAAGTACAGTTTTGGAGGGATAATTCTTATGCAGTAGATCATTTAGTGAAGCACTTCATTTTATTGGGAACTGAGTCACAGGAGGTTCAGTGTCCACTGCCTAGAATCCAGCAATATAAGGTAGTTTTCAAATTCTTCTCCTCCTCCTATCATGAGACTGGAGTTTTATGGCCTGAACTTTGACTTAATATTGAATTTTCGTGATTGGTATTGGCCAGGCTTCCCACATTTGCACAGTTGAATGTGCCTTCTCAGGGTGGACGGGTGGATAGATGATGTAGAAGTTGGCCTGGCTCTGCAGAAGACATGCTAGTCTCATTATGAGCTTCATATCCAGCCCCTTGGTCCCTGTTATCAAAGAAATTTATAATGAGATGAAAGCTTCTTAAGTTTAGAGGAAATTTTCATGTTTGCATTGTTGCTTGTCTTTTAGTTTATTTCTCTTTATGGAGCTAAATTTCATAACCTGTTACCATGACCTTGTTATCTTTCAGTATTTTATTTGTATCAGTCATTATACTGCTGACAATGTAAAGAATCAAAACAAAATGAAGCATCATGATTTTGCCCCCCTGCCATTTAACTTGAGAGTTTGATTCAGTATCTAGTTGTAGCAGTGAAAATTTTGCTAATTAAAAAAATTTTCCCCTACATTAGACTCTCAGAGTTGATGTCTTCTTTTGTTTCTTAAGTTTGTAAGTAAAACATAAGCATACATGTTTAATTGTATTTTGAAATTGAATTTTTCCAGACAGCCAAGAGGATTCCAACATTTGGAATTAACCTAATGTCCTTTTATTTCTCTCTCTTTTTTTTTAAGATTTTATTTATTTGTGTGAGAAAGAATGAGAGACAGAGAGCATGAGAGGGAGGAGGGTCAGAGGGAGAAGCAGACTCCCTGCTGAGTAAGGAGCCTGATGTGGGACTCGATCCCGGGACTCCAGGATCATGACCTGAGCTGAAAGCAGTTGCTTAACCAACTGAGCCACCCAGGTGCCCCTTGTTTGGTTTTTCATAAAGAAACACCAGAAGAATAAACAGACTAATAAGTGATTACATTTTGGAGACAAGGGGGGAATGGGTTGGCAGGGGAGTGAGGAGAGTGTGAGACTTCTCAGTGTGCATCTTTTTATGTCATTTTGATTTTGAACCCTGTAAATATCTTAATCTACTTTAAACAGAAAAGAGGCTGTACTCTTTAAAATAAAGTTTTGGGGACACCTGGGTGGCTCAGTCAGTTAAGCGTCTGCCAAAGGCAGTCATGATCCCAGGGTCCTGAGATCGAGTCCTGCGTTGGGCTCCCTGCTCAGCGGGGAGTCTGCTTCTCTTTCTCTCTCTGCCTGCCACTCCTCCTGCTTGTGCTCTCTCTCTCTCTGTCAAATAAATAAATAAAATCTTAAAATAAATAAAGTTTTGGAAATCATTGTTATCTTCAATGTTATAAATTGGTTAATGAAGTTTGATGATGCAGGCAGTAATGTAAGACAAAGATATTAATAAGATTTTATAATTTAGGGGACATTGGGATTATTGGAAAAATTGCTAAATAAGTTTATGTTTCTGGTCAAGAGAAAACAGTATCTAAAGAAAACATCGAGGTAAACAATAAGTTATGTTACTATAATTCAGTGATACCTTGTAGTTTTAAAAATTCATGGTTGCTTTTGGAAAGTTGACATTACATTTGGTTTTTTAACTTTTAAGAATGTGACATTTATTGAATTTAATGTTGCCACAAAATCTTTTTCTACTAATATACATTACTGCTTGTACTTTATTGTAGCATTTTTTTCTGGGAACATTTATAAACTTCAAAATACCTCTGAAAGCTAAATGGTTCACCGTGTTTCAGGTGGTGATTTTTATTTGTTGAAATTTTTAGAGAAATGTGGGGACATAGAATAGTTCTGTCACATCTTTTGTGTTTTCAGAAGAGCTTAAACTAGGTGATAAATGAGCTTACTGTCCTTCGGATGAATGCAACATTGTTCTGCGGGGGAACGTATCCTCACCTAAGATATTATGACATCAAGTCCTTGAAATATATGTGTGTCTGTGAGATCCCCATACCTAGCAGGCAGGCGTTTTTGTTTGTGGAAGTTCATCTCAGTCATGGTTTTCTGACTCTAGAATGGTCCCCGGCATGTGGCCGGTTGTTGGATCAATTTTCCTGGGCTTCACTTGGCCTGTTGATAAAATGGAAGGATAGTTTCTTGTCGGGTTAACCTCCCTGGGTGATTCTAAAAAACAAATGAGATGATTATATGTTGTGAATGCTTTGTAAATTGAACATAACCTTAGTTTTAGGTACGGTTTGCTTCATCTCTTCTTAAGGATTTACCATGTTTTACTTGATAAAAAATTCTTATTCTTGTATCTGAAGCTAGCTTCCTTTTATATTTTTCTAGATGTAATGGAGAGCAGTGAAACTCTTAGCTCTGCTTTGTCCATGAGCCTTGTTGATGGTTGTCTGATAAACCTTATTGATGAGTGTATAGGAGGAAGTAGTATTTTTTAACTCTTGTAGATTAATAGCATTTTTCATTCTGCAACTATTTGAAGTAGCACAGTGTGGTAAAAAGAAGATGAGCTTTGCATTCATATCCCTGTTTTTTTTTTTAATTAATTAATTAATTTAATTAATTAATTTTTAATTAATGTCTCTGATCCTTTGTCCATCTGTGGAGATAAAACCTAGGCTGCTTATATGCATTAAAGCTAATGCACATTTGGTGAATTATTACAGTGGTTTGTAGAAGTAGTTGCTCAAAAAATGTTTTTTTTTTTGTCATGGTCAACATTGAATGATTTCTTGTTTGAACATAGGATGTTTACTGTTCTAACATTTTACTGTTAGCCTGCTGCTAACATAGTAGGCATATAAGCTGCTACTTACCCCGTAGAATAAGAACAAATTACTAAAAAGAAGGGTTTGAGGAAGGATTCATGGGAGCCGGCAGCATTTAGTTAAATACCATTGTCTGGTGGCACTGTGTGCTCTCCATCAGTCCTCCAGTGGTCTATACTTAAGGAGTTTTTGGGTTTGATATACTCAAGCACTCTCAGGTTAATGCCATAATTATGAGAAGAGTTGGGCTTGTGGGGGAGGGTGGTGGAATAACTATTAGATAATAGAAAACTCCCACTTATAAGTAATCTTTAATCCACAGGATTTTTTATAGCAGATGCTGCATTTTTTCTGCCCCACGGTACCTTGTGTACCTGCCATGCTGAATAAATAACAAGTTCTGATGAATTTGCACTCTGGTGTCATAGAAACAGTGGAAATCAGAGATTAAAATAGAGCACATAGTGATCAGGGTTCCTAGCGCAAATGGAAGCATAGTGCTGAGGCAGTTATTCATGTAATTCAGACCCAGATTGGTTATATGAAAATGGAAGCATTACTTATTGAACACTTACTATGTGCTA
Organism: Mirounga leonina; assembly: GCF_011800145.1. Taxonomy (NCBI): domain Eukaryota; kingdom Metazoa; phylum Chordata; class Mammalia; order Carnivora; family Phocidae; genus Mirounga; species Mirounga leonina. Next base: position 9,154,254 of record NW_023270855.1, read on the forward strand.
AGCTCTATGCTAACCATTCTGTATGTTATATTGATTAATCTTTAAAATATCCCCATGAACTGCATGTGTTACCATCCTGACCTTACCCGTGAGAATATTAAGACTTGGAAAGACTAAGTAATTGCCCAGTATTACATATTAAGCGACAGAAACAGCCCTGAAACTCAACTCTCTTTGACGCTAAAATCTGTAATTTCTTATCCTCTGGGTAGTCTTATCAGTCATACCATTGTGAGAGGTGTTAGGCATCTTTTCAGCTTTCGTGGTAAAATCTTGACTAGTAAGATGAAATAAGATACTGCAAAAGAAATATGCAAAAAGTGTTTTCCTTTGCCTGTTAAAATGTTGTGCTACTGCTTTTGGTGAGAGAATAACAAGAGTAAAACATTATAGAAAGACCAATTAGGCCCAAGCCCAACAAACCAAAAACAGTTTAGCTTACACTTCTGAAAGTTTGAGCTGAAAATAAAGGTTAAATGGTATGAAAATTAAGTGTGGGTGTTCTAAATAGATCTACTAGAATCTTCCTGAACAGAGGTTGGGAATTCCATAGAATTCAAGATTAATATTTTTGTCCGTGAGTCCTTCTCATGTGTATTTAATCTATAGAATAATTTCTGCTCTAGCCTGGACTAATGGTAACATCAGAGAGCACAGTTTAAACACCCTTATATAGAGAGCTGTGACTTTCATGTACCTGACCTCATATTCATCCAGCTTCTTAAAACATGGTCTTCCAGAATGTTCAAACCCAAATAACAGAGGAGCTCAAATTTACTCTGACAAAGTTCTTGTCTGAGAATGAAAAGCTATAGCTGTGTAGGCTCGTACATGTTCTGACCCCGTGTATACCAGAGTGAGCAATTTATTTTCTCCTGTGGAGGATTTTTTAGATGTCTTGAAAGTATATGAAAGCAATTTTTGATCTCCAAGGCATAGTAAAATGACTAAGACTTCAAAAATATTAATTACTTCTATCCACAAGGAAGAGCTCCGTTGGTGTTATTTTTAGTAATACTGACTGTTGTGCCCAGTTGTCTGTTTGTAAAATCCCTTTTGTGAAACTGTATGTATAATTTTGGGAAGGCGGTTTTTAACTAGAATATGGTGAATGCATTACTTTGAAAAGGAACCAACGAGTCTCTCTGCAGTTTTAATTGTACTAGCGTCAACTCTTAGTTGTTTTTTGGGGGCAGGGGGTGAGGGACAGAGGAAGAGGGAGAGAGAGAATCTTAAGCAGGCGCCACACCCGGCACGGAAGCTGATCTGGGGCTTGATCTCATAACTCTGAGATCATGACCTTAGCTGAAATCAAGAATATGAGGCTCAACTGACTGAGCCATCCAGGCACCCCAACTTTCAGTTTCTTAGTGGTGACTAGAATCGGAGTAGCAGATATAGCAGATAATCCTGAAACATCACTGTAGGTAAAGTTCAGACCTTCCAAAGTGTATGTCAGTCAGGTCAGTGACTAAGCTGGGGTGGAAGGGAAGGTGGCGAGAACTGAGGAAGTCGGGAACTGGGTAGCATGTCTGGTCAGGGGTATTGAAGTCACAGAGCAAGAGGAGATTGCAGACCATTTTTGAGAAGTGTTTTTTGTGAACCTCCTCTACCATCTGTTTTCACTGAGGTAGTGTAGCAAAAACTGCTTAGGTTTATGTCACTAATGTACCGCAAATATTTTCCTTTAACAAATCAGTGATTTCTACTGGTGATTTGAAAGCCCCTAGGTAAACTGACCACAAGACTACTAGGTTAGTTGACAGGCCTAGCTATCTCCTGCTTACTTAGCTAGAACAGGAGGGATGCTTTGTAACCTTCCTGTTTAAAAAAAAAAAAAAAATTGTATGTGTGTGTTGGGGGTGTTGGCAAAAAGCACACTTTATTTCTTCTAGCCCTGTGACACCTACCAGGACCCAGAGCTGCATGACCACCCTTTAACCCCCATTCCCTTAGCTCATGGGTTCTTGATAGGAGCTCCCTAGTGGATGGAACTTGGTTCTTGGCAGCGAGGAGGCTGGATGACCAAAACACACACACACACACATAAACAAAAAACCAACCTATTCTGTGTATAAAGCATATATATACACAGACACATATAATATATAAACAGGTACACATTATATTTCAGTATTAAAATCTCATGGAGGGCGCCTGGGTGGCTCAGTTGGTTAAGCGGCTGCCTTCGGCTCAGGTCATGATCCTGGAGTCCCGGGATCGAGTCCCGCATCAGGCTCCCTGCTCAGCAGGGAGTCTTCTTCTCCCTCTGACCCTCCCCCCTCTCATGTGCTCTCTCTCTCTCTCTCTCAAATAAATGAATAAATAAAATCTTTAAAAAAAAAAAATCTCATGGAAGGGCGATTATGAAAAAAGAAAAAGTCTAAAAAACTCCTTAGGTGGGGAACGATAAGGAAAAGGGTTGAGAAACACTGCCTTAGCTCTGTCCAGGTAAAGAAGAGTGGGTGATGGTATCAGACAGGAGAGAGAAGAGAAAAAAAAAGCTACATTAAAACAACTTCAGTTTTGGGGCGCCTGGGAGGCTCAGCTATTAAGCGTCTGCCTTCGGTTCAGGTCATAATCCCAGAGTCCCAAGATCGAGTCCTGGGTCGGGCTCCCTGCTTGGCGGGGAGCCTGCTTCTCCCTCTGACCGCCCCCCTGCCCCCCGCCCCATGCTCTCTCTCTTTCAAATAAATAAAATCTAAAAAAAAAAAAAAGAATTCTCTTTAGACATAATAAGAGTGTCTCACAAATGCAGGTACTACTGTTTTTTCACTGTCCAGCATGTGCCACTGTAATGAATAAAATATAGACTAAAAGTATTACTAAGTTTATAATACTTTGTTATTATGTATTTTCTCAAGCCACCAATACTAAATGTATGAGGATCCTTATCCTGAAATGCCTGCGAACCACTGAGCTAGCTATATTGGAGGGTCACTACATGGAATCGCCCCACACAGGCCATTATACATGTGAACCATAGTCAGAAGGGCTCCTGCATATAGCTCCTTGAGAGGCTTGGGATTTGGGCAGTACCCCTTGAAAACAATATTTGGCACAGAGCAGTACTGATTGATGGTTGTTGCCTTGTTTTCATGCACCACAGGCAAACATTGCTTCAAAGTCATTTGTCAGTAACTGTTGAGAATGATTCATTGGCACTTTATGTCTCCATAATTTTTAGACTTTTGTTATCTGAGTATCATTAGAAGATGACTGACACAGACATATCCAATCCTGTTGTTTCTCATCCAGGAGAAAGTTATTCCATTGTTTTAGCCTTCTCCACCCTGGGGTAGTGACTCCTGTTTCTGAGTTGTCTCATGTAATGCCCTTCACATTCTTTGTCTTGGATGCCTAAAGAAATGCTTTTTTGCTATTGATGTACATCTTTTTTTTCTTTTCATTTATTTAGTAAGAATTTATTTGGGTAAGAACAAGATGCTAAAAGCCTTGGAACACTTTTTTCTTTTAAAGAAATAATATATGCCCTCTATAACCTTATTTTACCCTGTACCCTGCGCAGATAGACCAAAGATTATGCAACACTTTAAGCCAGGTTGCATTTTAACGAATTCCATTATTAGCACAGTTCAGATTAATTAAATTTTACTTTACTTTGGCTACAAAGGGACTAAAAGCCACTTAGGAACTTAATGTCTCTTTGTGAATCTTATTACTAGAGTGCAGTTTTTAAAACACAGTTTGATCTTTGGTTGCCATGGGAGATTAAAAAGGCTTGCGACTATATTGTATTTGAATGCAGGTTTTATGTTGACAGATTTATTTAAGCTTTAATGATTTTTTATTTATTATTGCTGGTTTATTAAGTTTTTTAAACACCTTTATTGAAATTGATGTATAATAAACTGCAAATATTTAAAACACGCGGTTTGATGAGTTTTGATACATGTATACAGCTGTGAAATCATCTTCACAATCAAGATGATGAAAGTATCCACTCCCACAGTTTCCTTGTGCCACTTTGTAATCACTCCTGCCCACCCCCTGCCCTTGCAGGTAATCACTGGTCTGTTCGTTTGCTTTCTGTCACTAGAGATTAGTTTGCATTTTCTAGAATTTCATATAAATGGAACCATATGGTCTTTTTATTGTCTGACAATATTGATGTACATGTCCTTTTAGTTCCAGTTCAGACATCATAAGAGATCTTTTAGAAGAAGAGGAAGCCTGGGAAGCATCACATAGGTGAGTTCTCATCATCAAGAAATAAGTGTCTACTTTGAGAAATTATAATTCCATGCAGTTGATTTTCAAACAAAAGAATATTTGTGCTTTCTGATTTAAGAAGGTAATAATTCACACACATTAAGGTAAAGATTTCCAGTTTACTACTTGTTTGTTTCTATACATTTTTGCTTAGAAAGGGAATCCCACTGTAATAACTCTGATTACTTGTCAGAAGTTGTTTTTCTAAAGACAGATTGTTCCAGTGAGAAATTAACAGTTTAGCCGTAAGCACTGGCTCAGAGTGTTTATAAAACTTTGAGTCCTTTCCTAGATGTTCCCAGTCAAAAGTGTTTAGTGTAGAATAAATGCAGTTTGATTCCTTCTCCAGCTAGCATTTAGGAATCTGCTGGGAAATTAGAGTGGTGGAGGGGACCTATTCCAGGCCCTACTGGTAGGTAAGGAGGAAAGGAACAATGCCAGAGAATATTACATTCTCAATCTCCACCTGCAGGAGTGATCTGCAGTACAATGGGGAAGCTTTGTTCCACTGTAATTTTGTGATTACACTTCAGTGGGCCCTCCAAACTGCCTGGAAGTTTTACTGTTTCTGTGGTCATTTCTTTGTCTGGTTCTTCACAAGGATTATTTGAAACCTCACATCTTTCCAGTGGCTGCACCCCCAGCTGGAGACCTTTTCTTTTCCTTTGTAGAGAAAATAGAAGCCATTATGTGGGAGTCCTCATCTTTCCAACACCAAATGTATAAATGTGCCTATATGGGTACATATTTTATTCCTCATTTTATAATTGCCTCCTTTTATAATAAAGGGATGTCTTATCAGAGGCTAATTCCTCCTCCCTCATTCCTACCCATTTGTCAGGAACCTTCTTTGTCTGGCAACCTCTCCCTCTCAGCTGTATCTTTGTCATTGGGTTTTCAGCCTGCTTAAATCTTTCTATCTTAAAACTAGCCAAGCAACAAATAACAACTCATTCAGTCTCTCCTCTCACTCCATCTCATCCTACAGCCACTGTTGTATCTTTCCTTCCTTTCTTAATGGATGGTCTCTACCTGCATTTTCCACTTCCTTATCTCCACTTACTCTTCCACATTCTCAGCCAGTTCCATCATTCATCTGAAATCATTTTCACTAAGGTCATCAAAGACGTCCATGTTGCTAAATCCATAGTCAAAACCTTCATTGATTTAGCAGATTTGATACTGTTGACCTCTTCACCTTTTTTAAGCCTCTTTGAGGCTTGAAGAGGTAAATTTCCATCCCAAGGTCACTCAGCAATAAGTGGTAAGTGATGGAGCTAAGATTGTAACCAATGTGCCAAAAGTCAGCCCTTTGGACCATTAAGCTGTATACTGTCTTTACAAAGAAGGAGAAGTTCACTGTGCTGAGATTTTGTAGTTTCATAGCTGAATCACTGGGAGAATGGGAAGTGTGCTGTATCCAGGGAAAGCATTATGAGGAGGTTTATCAGGCCAATGAGATATTTGGTGGTTCAAACAGTAATGTTTTATGAAAGTTTGAGATTTTGGCTACATTACTCTCACCTAAGCATTATTTAACTTTGCATTTTGGGAAAGAAGGCCACTGCTTAGCTAACTATTTCCTCTTGTACCAGGAACCATCCTGTTCATGCTGAACTAAGCCTGACACCAATGGCTATGACACATTGTAGCCAGAGTTCCTGCACCCAAGCCCATTCTCAGTAACGATGGCCTCCAAAAGTCATCATAAGAAAGCACTTAGAAGACCAAGCGCATCGATTGATCCTCATAGATAATGAATGTTACAGCTAGAAGGATCTAAGTGTTCATCTCATCTAATCCCTTCATGTTATAGAGAAGGAAGCTGGACTCCAGAGTGGTAAATTGACCAGGTCAAGGTCCACAGCTAGTTAGTGGCACTGCCAAGATCAGAATCCAGGCCTCCTGACTTCAGCTGAGCATAGAACAGTTCAAACAAGCTTATGCCATAATGTAGCTTTAGAGGCAGAATCAGGAAAAGCCTCCATAAGCTTTACTTTTAAACAAAAATTGGCAGTTCTATATCTTAAGCTTAGAGGCATGTTTTGTGGTACCACAAGTGGCATATTTGAGATGGTAGTCCTAGAACATACTATTTCAGTTCCAATTCTCTTTCTCTTAATTCCATAAATGATTGAGAGGTTCTATTAGCAACATAGTGCTCCATATAAAACAATATTTTCATAAGCAGCAAAAAACCAAAAACTATTTTCTACAGACTGGCCTTGGGTTCTTATGTCTGTAAATACTGGTTCATCTTACTGTTTTTTTTTTTTTTTTTTTTAAAGATTTTATTTATTAATTTGAGACAGAGAGAATGAGAGAGAGAGAGCACATGAGAGGGGGGAGGGTCAGAGGGAGAAGCAGGCTCCCTGCCGAGCAGGGAGCCCGATGCGGGACTCGATCCAGGGACTCCAGGATCATGACCTGAGCCGAAGGCAGTCGCTTAACCAACTGAGCCACCCAGGCGCCCTGGTTCATCTTACTGTTTTGATCTATAAAATATATTTACATCAAACAGGATGAAAACAGTAAGAGAAATGGTCCTGGTATATCATTTCACAATTCTAGGTTTCAGTTTGTTTAATATATAAAATGTGAGGAAAATCTGTCTGCCCCAGAGAGTCTAAGTCCCTTCTCTCCAGAGCTGCTGGCCCTCTGCTGTCCCCTCTCTCAGTGAATGGAGTATGATAGTCTGCCCCACTGTTCAAGCCAGACACCTAGGAATCATTTTCAACCTCTCACTTGCCCTGACCTGTCATATTCAGTCAGCTGCAAAACTCATATAGGTAAGACCTACATATGCATCACAGACATCTGAAGGACTTGTTAAAGCACAGATTATTGGGCTTTACCCAATTCGAAGAGTGATTCAGTAGATTTGGGGTGGAGCCTAATAGTTTGCATTTTTAACACGGTCCCAGGTTTGCTAATGCTGCTTCTGGGGCCCCCACCTTGCGCAGGCCCTCTGTGATATCTCCGTCAGCCCTTTGTGCCACGGCTGGCTACAGGCCCTTTGCTCTTCTCTCTAGCTTTGCTGCAACAGCCGTCCATGCCTCGCTGCCTCTAGTCGTTACAGTTCATTCGGCCGGTGAGATATGAAACACACTTTGTTCTTCCTGTTGGACTTTAAAGTCCTTCAGGGACTCGCCAGCATCCAAGGCTCTTACTGTCATGGCCCCAGCCTACCTACTGGCTCGTGGAATTTCATATGCGTGCATCCCCTCTGCACCCCACAACTCCTTGTTTCAGCTAAGCTGAACTACTCACGGTCACCTCAGAGAGTCCTGTTACCTTGTTTCGGTGCCTTTGCTTCTGCCTCAGTTGCCTTTTCCCTTTTCCTCCTCTAGATGGGAATTGTCATTCCTTTCTCCACCGTTCCATTCAGAAGCCCCTGAGTCTGCTCCTGCCGCACTCTGCACTTACCACTTGATTGCCTTTCTAGAGAGCATGGGCATTGGACCTTGCATCTTCATGTGTGTAGCATAGTGCCTGGGTGGCCCATAATGGGCATTCAGAAAGTGTATGAGTGAGTGAATATGTCAGTCAGTGTTTATTAGATCTGAATGCACTCAGTAATGGATTCTAGCTGTTAGTGACACAGCTCCTGTGGCTTCAAGCCCCTGTGAATGGATAAGGATTTCACTTACGAATTGTTTTAACTCTTTATCTCATAGTGCCTTAAAGAGGGAATTTGAGGAAATAGCTTTCTCTAATATTCTTATAAAATCAGAAAAGAATAATTTTCTCTGTTAATCTGAATTTCATCTTAACCCCATGAGAATTCTTTTGCAACACATTTTGTTTACCCATTCAACAGCTGATGGGCATATTTGGGTTGTTTCCAGATTTGGGGGATTACGAATAAAACTGCTGGAAGGATTTGAGTACAGTATTGTGTGTGGACATAAGTTTTCATTTCTCTTTGGTAAATACCTAGGAATGGCATCATATGGTAAGTGTATGTTCAGTTGATAAGAAACTGCCCAGCTGTATTCCACCAGCAATGGATGAGAGTTCTAGTTGCTCCATATCTTGGCCAGTACTTGGTTATGCTCTTTGTTTTTAAAGCCATTTTAATAGAGTTATAGTAGTATTTTTTTTTGTCATTTTAATTTGCGTTTCCCTAAGGATTGATGATGTTGAACTTCTTTCACATGCATATTTGCCATCCCTATGTCTTTTGATGAAGTGCTTCCTCAAATTTTCTGCCCATTTAGTAAATTGGGTGGTTTTTTACTTTTGAGATTTATGAGTTCTTTATCAGAAACGTGTTTTGCAAATATTTTCTTCCACTTTATGGCTTGCCTTTTCATTTTCTTGATAGTGATTTTCAAAGAGCAGTTTTAAATTTTGATGAAATCTAATTTATCAATTTTTTCTTTTCTTTTACATATGGTGCTTTTTTGTGTCCTACCTAGGAAATCTTTACCTAACCCAATGGTGTTCTGTTACATTCTAGAAGTTTTAGGGTTTACATTTAAGTCTATAATCTATTTCAAGTTGATTTTTATAAATGGTGCACAGTATGGATTGAAATTCAATTTTTCTCTTTTACATGTGGGTCTCCATTTGTTCCAGCTTTATTTATTGAAGAAACTATCCTTTCTCCATTTAATAACTTTGGTACCTTAATCAAAAATCAATTGGATATATATGTGTGGGTCTATTTCAGGAATCACTGTTTTGCTCTGTTGATCTATATGTTTGTCTTTTCACCAGTAACACACACTGTCTTCATTACTGCAGCTTTATAATGTCATGAAATCAGCTAGTATGAGGCCTCTAACGTTCTTTTTCCAGTTTACATCAGAGTTCATTCTTTGTATTTTATAGTGTATGGGTCTTAACAAATGTATAATGACATGTATCCACCATTATAGTATACAGAATAGTTTCCCTGCCTTAAAAATCCTTTATGTTCCACCTGTTCATCTCTCCTTCTCTCCAAGTTCCTGACAACCACTGATTTTTTTCTGTCTTTATAGTTTTATTTTTTCTAGAATGTCGTTTAGTTGGAATCCTACAGTATGTAGCCTTTTCAAATTGGCTCCTTTCACTTAGTAATATTCATTTAAGATTGCCCCATGTCTTTTTGAGGTTTCCAAAACCTCGTGGAATTTCTTTTTAGTGCTGAATAATATTCCACTGTCTGGAGTATTACAGTTCATTTATCCATTCACCTACTGAAGGACATCTTGGTTGCTTCCAAGTTTTGGCAATTATGATTAAAGTGATATATATACAATATATAAAATCTTCTAATTAAAAACAAAGTGCAGGATTTTGTGTGGAAATAAGTTTTCAGTGCCCTTGGGGAAGTACCAAGGAGTACAATTGCTGGATTGTATGGTCAGACTATATTTAATTTTGTAAGAAACTGCCAAACTTTGTTCGAGTGGTTGTGCCATTTTGCATTCCCACTGGCAGTGAATGAGAATTTTTCTTGCTCTACATCCTCACCAGCATTTGGTGTTGTCAGTAAATTTTTCTTTTTTAGAATTGTTTTGGCTATTCTGGCTTTGTTGATTAGAATTGGAGCTGAGGGGTGCTTGGGTGTCTCGCTCAGTTGAGCAACTGACTCTTGGTTTCAGCTCAGGTTGTGATCTCAGGGTCATGAGATCAAGCCCCATGTCGGGCCCTGTGCTTAGCATTGGGTCCACTTTGGGATTCTTGCTCCCTTTCCCTCTGCCCCTCCCCCCCGTTCTCTCTCTCAAATAATAAATAAATCTTTAAAAAAAGAAGAAGAAGTGGAGTTGAGGTTCCCCTGTCCCTAAAGGAGATGAAAGGCTATCTACCAGTCTGGATGTGCTTCTGAACTTTGGGAAGGGATTTTATGGTTCTGTTGGATATAGGTACCAGATTCACCATCCTACCCTGTCCTGTGGGGAAAGGAAGCACCTGAATTGACTTTATGGGGTTTGGGTAAGGTTCACAATGGGGAAGGGAAGCTAATGTGACCTTGTAGATGGGGCCCTTTGGGCTAATTGATTGTACTATTGTTTTTAAATTTGGATGTGTTTAGGAGTTGATGTGTTATGTACTCCTAATTTCACATCCAATAAGTGCCAGAGCAAATTCTCTGATAGGGAAGAGCCACACATAAAGAAGTGCTAATACCCTTGAGGTCCCACAACCCTAATGACCCCTTAGAGCTACAAGTCTTAAGACTAATGATTTTCCTGATTGGAGTCTCTGAGAAAGGGAGGCAGCCTCCACCTAGAGGCACCCTTTGGGATTTTGGACTTGTGTCCAGCCTAGCATAGCTACCAGTTACACTCCTTTTGAAAAATAGCTGTTTGCTTGCTACTAGGTTCTTGTCAAACTGAATGGCCTGATCCATGGACTGAACTGCTCTTATGGACTGAATTGTGTCCCTCTAAAATTCATAAGCTGAAGCTCTAACCTCCAATGTGACTATATTTGGAGATGGAACCTTTAAAGAGGTAATTAAGATTAAACAGGTCATAAAAGTGGTCATGAAGGCCACAGATTGGCAGATACCCTGCTTTGAGGCTGCAAACCTGAAGGGTGCTGAGTGAACCATCTGGGTCACTCATGTCCATATCAATAATAAGGGCACATTCTTTGAAGGGAATAACTGGAATCAATAATGGGCTGATGGTCAAGGGATTCACTGGACTTTTTATCCTCCCTACAATCTACAGGCATCTAATATTATTGAATGTTGGAATGGCCTCCTTTAAAATTATCAACTCCCTCATCTTCTGGTCCACATACCTTAGTAAGGAAGTTTGGTCACTGAACGCTGCTGTCCCCAGAACGGAATCCTCTCCTTTTGGCCACTTTCTGGGTAATGATTAGTACAGAAAGGGTTTTGTGGTTATATATTTACCTATTTCAGAAACTCAGGGTTCCTTCTTAATTATTCCTGGGCATGATGCTTGTTTCTTTCTCCTAACAGCAACCATATACTGGCCAGATTGGTACACCCTCTGGGTAGCAGCTTGGCCAAGAGGGGTCTTAGAGGATTCACACTTAATTCTGATTCAGGTTGTTGGATTCACTTGCTGGACTGATATGGTTCTAGGTCAGGGATCAGCAAACTATGGCCCATAGGCCAAATCTGGCCTGCTGTCTGTTTGTTAATAAAGTTTTATTGGCACATAGCCACACACATTTGTTTCTCTGCTGGCTGTGGTTCTTTTCACGATTACAACAGAATCCAGTAGTTGTGACAGACTGTATGGCCCTCAGAGCCCAAAATATCTAGTCCTTTACACAAAGAGTTCGCCAACTCCTGTCCTAAATCAAAAGGCTAGTGACGACTTGGCAGAGTACACTACTCACTGAGTCTTCTTACTATGGCCCACATGCATCAAAGTGGGGAAAATAAGGGCACCTGGGAGCCTCAGTCGTTGAGCGTCTGCCTTTGGCTCAGGTTGTGATCCCAGAGTCCTGGGATTGAGCCCCACATCGGGTTCCCTGCTCCGCGGGAAGCCTGCTTCTCCCTCTCCCACTCCCTCTGCTTGTGTTCCCTCTCTCACTGTGTCTCTCTCTCTGTCAAATAAATAAATAAATAAAATCTTAAAAAAAAAAAAGTGGGGAACATAATGAGTCTCTGAAAAGTTTAATAAAAATGCCCTTACCCTCTCACATCCGACTCTTCTGGGTCAAAGGACTGGGTGTGAGTAGAGAATGATTAAAGAAAAGGTAAAGTTACATCTAATAAAAAGGAACATGCGATTTTGTGGAGGTGGAGAAAGCAACAGTGCTGACAGTGGGGGAGGAACCTCTTAGACTCTGGGAGGTACGGAGAGGGAGGGACAGTACCGATCTTTGTCTTTCAGAGCCACCCCTGGAGCCGTCTGTCTATGTATGTCCTCCAGCTTATCCGTAGAGACTTTACCATATTAATCATAGTTATTTAAAAGTTTTAGTCTGATGGTTCCAACATGTGAGTCATTCTGTCTGTGTCTCTTGGTTACTTTATATCTTGACAATGGACTTTTTATTTGGTTTTTCTTCTTTGTGCATTGTACATTTTGTGTGGATGCTAGACATCCTGAGAAGGGCCATAGATACTGAGGTAAAAATAGACTTTGTGCCTGGAAACGGGCATGCTGCTGCTTCTCTTAGGCCATTAGTGTGGGGAGTTGACCCAGGTTGGAATTTCCTGGTTCCTAACATGACCTTCAGTGTATCAGAGGCATCAAGTTCCTCAACCAGTGGGCTGCTTTTACCTTGTGCTTAGTGTGGGGGCTGGGTTGTGGGAAGCTTTTGTTCAATGATTTTGTTCTTACTTACCTTTCAGCCTTGTCTGCATGCTTGCATCCCAGAGGGCCATCTCTCCATGTCCTGACCTCTCCTTCAGCAGTTTACTGCTACTGCCTATTACTTGGTGCTTGGCTACTGGTAGGAGCCTGCTGGGGCTCTATGTTGTCTTGTTCCAGCTGTGGTCTTGGGCAGGCCCTGTATGCCTGGATCTTGGGGGTGGAGCTTTCTCTGCCACCTCCCCGACCCCCCTCCATGGTAGTCAGAATGCCTTGCCCAAGCCTTTGCTTGGTATTGTTTGAGATCATCAGCCCAAGATGATTTTCTGCCCTTCCTCCAGAGGTAGAGGTTTTTATTTCTACCATTTCCCCAGCAGCAAAGAATCTTTGCCAGTGTTCTTGCAAATGATTTCCTATTCTTCCCATTCAGGCAAACTTCCCATTCAAGCATTCTGCCCCTCCTCCAGAGATAGTAGATCTTTGCCTGATTCCCATGGGCCAGTGAGTTTCCCTCAGCAGCTGAAAGCTCTCACTTCATAGGAGAGAATAGTCCCGGGAAGATGTAGGGCTTTCTGCCTGACCCCTGTCACCCCCATTCACCAGCTTTATCCTGTGCCATCAAAGTGGGCTTTCCTCAGTTTCCCCGCCCTGCTCCCAGTCTTTCTTATGAGAACTTGACTTGAGGCTCCTGGAAAAGAGCTTGCCAGTGCATGTGGCTTCTCCTTGTGTGAGGGGCCTTTGGTACTAGCCCATAGTTCAGAATTCATTAAAATGTTAGCTCATGTCCTCTTATCTGGTTGTACAACAGCCACCTTTCTCCAGTTCTGTGTCAAAAGTGAGAGAATTTGGGGTGCCTGGGTGGCTCAGTTGTTAAGTGTCTGCCTTCGGCTCAGGTCGTGATCCCCCAGAGTCCTGGGATTGAGCCCCACATTTGGCTCCCTGCTTGGTGGGAGGCCTGCTTCTCCCTCTCCCACTCCCCCTGCTTGTGTTCCCTCTCTCGCTGTCTCTCTCTGTCAAATAAATAAATAAAATCTTTAAAAAAAAAAAAAGTGAGAGAATTTGTGTGGTCCACCTCTCTTTGGTGGGGCTTATCTTTCTTTGGAATTTTGTTTTCCTGCCTTACAACCTGAGCTCTCAGGATCAAGAGAATGATTTTGTTAGACACTGACTTTGTCTTGTTGTTAGGATACCAGCACCTTTTTTTTTTTTTTTTTTTGCAGTTTTCTTCATGTTAAGCAAAGCGTAAAGCTATTCTAGATTTTGATTTAGAAGAAAGGGATTCAGTTCCTGCTTCTGTCACTTATGGCCTGTAATCTTTGCTTAGTCACTGTTTCCTCAGTTACAAAATGTGTATAATAATAACAGTAATGATAATTATTATAGACTTGCCATTGGAGTAGAGAACTGTTTGGAGGTTTAAATGAAATAGTGCATGTGAAAGCACTTGTCAGCTAGAAGCTGCTGTAGAATAATCATGATCATTATTTTCTGAGATACTGTTTCCTTTTTTCTGTTTTCAGAAATGATCTTCAAGATACAGAAATGAGTCCAAGACAGAATCGTCGAACAAGATCAGTGGAGGGTGCTGAGATTGAGCCGAGAAATAAGCGGAATAGGAATTAGTGAGGGCTTTGCTGACTTTTCCAGTGTGGTGATTGGAGTGTGGCACTTTGGGTTGCCACACAGACTTCATATTCATAAATGCCCAAGTGAAGGTGTTGACTTCTCAATATGATGGTTAGCTGATTTTCATACTTTTTGCCTTTCTTGGGAAAAATAAGTTCTGAAACATCCTCACTTGGTCAATTATCCCCTATCTCTAAAGCATCTCTCTCTAAAAATATTGACAGCCACACGTCAGCCAACTTTGCAGAGTACACAGACGTCTTGACAAAGAGTTTTGTTTCTAAATTTCAGGATATCCTTAAGACATTCTCCTCTTCCATGTAGAAACTAACTTGAGAAAAGGATTCTTTTCAACCTCTCTGTCACAAGGAGCAGCTGAGGAATTAAGAGCCTTTGTATTTCTGGAAAGGCAGGTTGTCATAAAATCACCTCTTTGGTGCGTGTCAGCCCCTGATGCCCAGATGCCAGCATGCCTGTCACAAGCAGTTACGTGATGGTCATTGCCCGAGTTTAATGTAGTCATTTGTCACTTGGAGTAGGATGTTTGTATCGAAACCAAAAGTCACAAACACTAACTTTGAAACATTGGCGTATTCTTTGGAAATGGCACTTCAAAATGATATTAGTCTTTTTTTTTTTTTTTTTCACTTGGGTAAATCAAATCTTTACCACTCTGACTCCCAGCTATTAAACAAAAAGTATGCAATAAATGAATTTTGTAAATGAAGAGACTGTATCAATTTAAAATAATGTCCTGGAAATAGTGTCTTATGGATAGTTGAGTACAAGCTACAAATCACTGGAAAGACTTGGTCAGAAATTGTCTCTGTGCAAAATGTCCATCAGGTCCCAGTTCTTCCAGAGTTCCTAACGCCGCTCTTCACCATCTCAGAGTCAGCCCTCTCCACCCCTGCCCCCACATCACTCCCAGCCCAAACACATCAGCTTTCAAATAACATGACAGCACACGCGCCAATGTTAAGACAACAAATTTATGAATGTGCCAGAGAGGCGTTTGTGACTTCCCCTTTCCAAAGAATGTCTCCATTGACTTTGGCTCTTTGGTATGCTTTGGGTTTCTGGATAATGTGTGGAGTCTCATTATGACTTAGAGTTCAGCGCTTGCACACTTAAAAGGCCATTTGTTTTCTTTTTGAGTTCCCTGAGCTTCAGATGGTTATGTAAGAATTTGTCATAGTCATTTCATCTGCGAAATTATGAGTGGTGCATTAAGGAAACTAAAAGTAGCACCACTCACTGAATCTATCAAAGGATCTGATGTGAGGTAAGTGAGCAATATCAAGCAAGATAAAGTTTAACATTGATGTGATATTTACGTCACTGAATTGCCAGAAATTATGCTAAAATGAAAACTGTTTCATTAAAAATTGCACAGCCTACTATAAATTAAACTGGAAGTAATTACTACTTTAATTGCAGCTGTAAAAAACAAAATCCAAGCAAGTAAATATGAAGATCTACTTGGCTTTATTCAGGGATTCATGAATCAGGCAGCATCCCATCTACAAGTAGAAAGGAGCACCAAGTTGCCATACAAAATGGATGGTTTTTAAAGCAGAAACAGGGTTGGAAGGAGGGATGGAAGTCATTAGCAAAAGAAAAGAAAGGATTGGTGTAGGCAAGGTCACCTTTTGAGGGAAGGGCTAGGGTCTATCTTGCAGAAGACCTCAGTAATGCTGATCAGGAAATTCCAGTGTGAGGCCACATTCCTGCAATGCAATTATGTTTTGGTTGCTGTTGTGGGGGCATGTGACTCCATTTTGAGCCTTTTATTTCTTTTCCTTTTTCTTTTTTTAATTTATTTTATTTTATTTTATTTTTTTAAAAGATTTTATTTATTTATTTGAGAGAGAGAGAATGAGAGAGAGAGAGCATGAGATGGGGAGGGTCAGAGGGAGAAGGAGACTCCCTGCGGAGCAGGGAGTCCGATGCGGGACTCGATCCCGGGACTCCAGGATCATGACCTGAGCCGAAGGCAGTCGCTTAACCGACTGAGCCACCCAGGGCGCCCCCTTTTTCTTTTTTTTTTTTTAAACACAGCAAAAGGAGTTTGCAAGGGAGTAGTGAGACCCAAGATGGGGAACCAGGCAGGTGACTTTATTCAGAAAATATATGATTATCTTCTTAGGTAGCCATCATTGTGCCGAGTGATGTAGGAAAGATGTTAGGGTTCAGAGCCGACAGCCAAGAAAGAATTCTTAAGACGTCTTTGGTACAAAAAGATGGTTTTATTAAAGCACGGGGACAGGACCCGTGGGCAGAAAGAGCTGCACTGGGGTCATGAAGAGTGACCCATTATATACTTTCAAGTTGGGAGGGGTTTAGGGATCGCATAAGCCTCCCAGGTATTTTGACAAGAGTTCCCCGGGATCCTGAGGGGGCTAACTATTGTTAGGAAAGAGGGCTAGCAATTGTTAGGAAAAGGTTATTTATTACTGTTTAGTAAAAACTCAGTCATGAGACTTTTCAGATGTATATCGGTGGGTCATATGCTTGGAGGATGATTGCCAACCTGTATCTTATGGGGGTAGAGATAAAGGAAGTTTCCAAAGGAATTTTTATATGTTAAAGTAGATTTACAGCATCCTGGGGGTTGGACTAAGATTGCCTTTTGCCTTTAGCAAAGTATTAACATCTAGGCAGCAGAGTTCCTAGAGGAATGTCACTCTGCCTGTTTCAAGGACTTGTCATTGGGGTATAGGTAGTAAGGAAATTTAATAATTTTTTTTCTGCCTTTGTTTCCTGCATCAGTGAGCACTGGGAAAATGGAGGTGACCAGAGGCCATCCGAAATGGTGGTTCTCAGTAGGGCTGTTTCTCCATAGGGCAGGGAGGAAGATTTTGCCCCTAGGAGACATTTGGCAATGTGTGGAGACATTTTTGGGTGTCACAACTGTAGTGTTAGGGGATTGCCACTGGTTTCAGTGGGTAGAGACCAAGGATGCTTCTGAACATACCACAACACACAGGGCAACCCTCATGCAGTGTTTGCTCAGGCTGCCATAACCAAGTGCCATGGACTGGGTGGCTTAAACAAAAGGATTTTTTTTTTCCTTCCCAGTTCTTGGAGGGTGGCAGTCCAAGATGAAGTCAGTAGGGTTGGTTTCTTCTGAGATCTCTCTCCGTGGTTTGCAGATGGCCGCCTTCTTGCTGTGTCCTTAGATGATCTTTCCTCTTCGCTTGCACATGTTTGCGTGACAATCTCCTCTTAAAAGGACAGCAATCATATTGGATCAGGGCCCACTCATACGATTTCACTCTACTGTAATTATCACTTTAAAAACCCTGTTTCCAAATGCATTCACATTCTGAGGTGCCAGGGTTTACAACTTCAATATATGAGTGGCAGGGTCACGTAACACAACTTAGCCCATAGCACCCCCCCCCATTAAGAATTATCTGGTCCATTAAAATTGTCAATGGTGCCAAGATTGAGAAACTCCGGTGTAGAGGAGCTCTCAAGTCTACTCGAAAAATAATGCCTAAAGGGCATTTTCTGAGCTCTATTTACTAGCACTTAGAATACATTTAATATTCATATATTGAAAGAAAGGGATTTTTATATCCATTTGAAAATGAGAAACATAGGGTAAGTGTTAAATCCAGGATTGAAACCAATAAGCTTTTGATTCCAAAATTCATCTTTTAGTGAAAAATGATCCTTACCACTGGTTACTAATTCTTTTTACCTCCTAACTTCCCTCCAGAGTATAACAGCTCCCATGGGTATGTCATCCTAATGTAGGAAAGACGTTACGGTTTGAAGCGGACGGCCAACAAAGAATTCTTGAGACTTCTTTGGTGCAAAAAGGTGATTTTATTAAAGCACAGGGACAGGACCCGTGGGCAGAAAGAGCTGCAATGGGGTCATGAGGAGTGGCCCATTATATACTTTCTTTCTTTTTTTTTAAAGATTTTATTTATTTATTTGACAGAGAGAGAGACGGCGAGAGAGGGAACACAAGCAGGGGGAGTGGGAGAGGGAGAAGCAGGCCTCCCGCCGAGCAGGGAGCCCGATGCGGGGCTCGATCCCAGGACCCTGAGATCATGACCTGAGCTGAAGGCAGTTGCTTAGCCAACTGAGCCACACAGGTGCCCCAGCCATTACATACTTTCAAATTGGGAGGGGGTTAGAGATAATGTAAGTCTCTAAAGAATTTTGGAAGCAAGGTTTCCAGGACCTTGAGGGGCTAGCTATTGTTGGGAAAAGGTCATTTATTATAGCCTAATAAGACCTTAGTCATGAGACCCTTCAGATGTCTATCGGTGGGCCATATGCCTGGGGGGTTTAGAGATAATGGAAGTTTCCAAAGGAATTTTTATACATTAAAGTAGACGTACAGGATCCTGGTTGGGGGTGGGGGGTGGGGGGTGAGGTCAGGCTAGGATTGCCTTTTGCCCTTAGCTAAGTATTAACATCAAGGCAACTGAGTCCATGAGAGGAATGTCACTCTGCCTGTTTCAAGGACTTGTCAATGGGCTGTAGGTAGTAAGGAAATTTAATAATTTTTCTTCTGCCTTTGTTTCTCACATCAATCCCACATGGCAGCAATGCCTGTGGTTTGGGGAGGGTGCAGGTAAGCTGCTATGTAATCTAGAAAGGGACATCCAGGTTGATCTGATCTGTCAGGCCATGCTTTCATCTTCTAATCCCTTCTCTCTTCTTTATACCTCTCATTGAGAGTCACTGGTCTCATTGAAAAAGTGATTGATTCATACACATACAACAGTGTGAGTAGTATAGTGAGGAGTGTATATATTTAAGAACTAACTCATGTGGTTGAAGAGCTTCAGAGCAAGTCTCCCTACAATGTGCCAATTTGGCATGTGGTAATTGAGCTGAAGGCAATTGAGACCCTATAGGCCCAAGAGAAACTTTTTGCCATTCCCTTAACTATCTAGAAGAATTTAAACTGGGGTCTTTCCCAGATTTAGAGTTAATACCAGAGACAAAATTTTATCTGAGTAACCTGTCTCAGATAAACATCTAATTACATCTAAAACATCTGCTCTTTTTCTTATTTCCCTGTGAATTGCCTTCCTCCTCTTTGAAACCCCAGGCCTCTATCCCATTCCTTTCTTTGAACCTCTCATGTATGTGGGGTTCCCATACATACAAAATTAAATTTGATTTTCTCTTGCTAATCTGTCTCATGTCAACTTGTTATACCAGCTGGAAGAACCTTTGAAGGGTAGATGAAAAATTTTCTGCCCCAGCACAGTAAAGATTCATGTCAACAGGAGTAAACAAAATAGACAAGCTTTTGGAGAATTTTTTTTTTTTTCCTGGTGGCCCTCAGCTCTATAGAATGAGAAGAAAGCAATTATCTAGATTATTTCACTAATTGTTGCTGTGGTTGAAGTCAAAATTTGACTCTTGAGTTTTCTTAGAACTGGAGAAAAGGCAGAAAGTGGATTACAAAATTCTTAGCATCTGCTAAAAGAAAATAGTTCTTCAAGTGAGACACAGTTTTTCCTATTATGTGTTTCTTTTTATTATAAAAGTAACTAGTTATGAACATTAGAGGGGAAAAGCCATCACAACCATTGACCTAATGACCATTTTGATAACCTTTATTTGGTTTTAGTTTTGGGGCATATCAGATGTCCTTAGCAATAGCTGCTTGAGGTTAAAAGCAGGTCATACTAGCATTGACGTCTCTATGTTACTGGCTTCACATCCCCACCTGCACTTAGGCCTTATGGGGGCATTTCCTCAACCCCTTCCCCATATGTCCAGGTATCCCTGGCCTCAGACTACTGACAATACAGGAACAAATCCATGCCTCAGTATCCTGCTGCTCTCCTGCCACATTCCTGCTGGGCCTCTGTCACCCTTGCCGGTGCTCTCTCACACTGCTGGTCCTGCCAGAGAATCCGGACTTGCCGTGTGCCAAGGCATCCCCCTGCCCCCTTCCTGTTGATTTCACTAATTGCTGGCCTTGCTGTGTTCTAAGTGGAAACAATGAAAGTGTGCTCCCCTAGTCTGAGAGTGTGCTGTCCCTTGGAACCACCGTGTCCTTCATAAACATTTTGCTGCTTCTCCTTCTTTCCTTACCCCCTTTTCTCTCTCCCTTTACCTTCTCTTTCTTCTTTCCCTCCCCTCCTTTCCTTGACTGTCATGACTACATGTCAGGTAGTAGTGCAGAACAGATAGACCCTGCCCTAATGGGACTTATAGACCAGATGGCAGATGGACATTAATTAAATAATTACACAGATTACTGTTGTGATAAGTGAAATAAAGCAGAGGTACATGGCCCTATGAAAATATATAATAAAAGGATTTGGTTTTGCCCATAAGCTCTATAAGGAGCTCAAAAATCAGTCCAAGGAGTTAATCGCCATAGTCCCGCTTTGTCCTCTGTGTCCTCATCCCCGGACACTGTGTATGTATCTTCTGACTTTTTTGGTCCAGAATACAAAATATTAAAATACTCATTGGAGTCAACTTATGCAAATAGGTGCTTATGTGTCCACTAACTTCACAACTATGTCAGACAAGCTGGACAAGTCAGAATTACATATGACCCAGCCAGAACTGACTCCACACTAAACACACACACAGTGCTTTTATCACTTTGCCACAGAACACTTTCACAATACATTATCAATACTCTTTAGTGATTGTGTCATGAACCCATCTGGATCATGTGCCACATTTGCAGTCTTCTTTTCCTGGACATTGAATTTATTGCCAGTTTTTCCAGTTATAGATAATAATAGAATTACTTTCTTTGGTTAGATTCCCAGAAATGTAATTGTTGAAACATTAGCTCTTAACAAAATATATAGGCAGGTTTTTTTCAGAATAGAGGACATTAGGATGTTAAATTCTAAAGGGAGTTTGGTCTGTGCTTTAAATTAATGGTAATTAAATATATTGGAGCTCTTTGTGGAAATTTCACAGCAAGTGCAAAAGCTTTCATATGGCCACTACTTCTATTAGCTGTCAAAGCTGATGGGTCCCCAATAGACAGGGACTGACAACAGTTCTGTAGGGTTATCAGCAAATAAAAGGCCAAAATACTTTGGGCATTCTAATACTGTATTTAGCATCTCTGAGGGTGATGGCTAGAGAACCCTTTTACAGCGTTTCATACCCAAGCGGAATACATTTTCTGGCAAGATTCTAGAGCTGTCATTTTTCAAGTGCTGTCCAAAGAAGGGTCCAGTTGCTTTGGGTGCCAGATGAACAGGTGGCAAAGTTGGCATACTCCTATGAATCTCTTTACTTGAATGGGGGGCCAGGTGGGCTCAGGAGTACCAGCAGGCAGGGGACTTTTCTTGGTCTCAGTATTACAGCTTTGAAACTCTTAAGTTCCATAAGTGAAACCCCAGACTTCCACATGGCGTTGTTTATTACTTCATTTTGGTTGCGTAAGAATCGCATCACAACCTTGAAGGAATTTTATAATATTTTTTGTGTACCATTTAGAGTAGTCCTGACTTTTCTATGCCGAACAGCATGTCTGAACCACAGAATGCACTTTTGGGCATTCTGTAGTTGAATGAAGCTGTTAAATATAATAGTTTGAATTCTGAGGAATATCTGCTAAAAACATTCTTATTTGGCAGCATTAATTTCTGAAACCATGACATGTCTATAGAGCAATTTATACCGTATTTTCAGTTCATGGCATTGAGTTATCTAAATAGGCTGAAAGCTTGAAGGAGGAGGTGGGGCTAAGGTAGACTGTGTGACAGCTGACATCTTACACATCTTGTCACAGTTTTACAGCAATGCAGGCTTTATAGACACATTTTGCCTAGATGTGTTTCGAGATCATACAGTTTGGACTACTGCTGATTTCTATCCAGAAGTGGAAAAGGGCTGGGATTTCTCTTGCAAAGTAACAGAATGTAGTAGTGATGAATTGGGGGATGGTTGTGTTTAAACCTGTGTGCTCCTCATGCAAGATATTAGATTGAGAGCCCCGGGCTGCACTCTGTTAAATTTTGATAGGCCAACAGCACTTGCTAAAGGATGTTTTTTAATAGGAAGGGACTAGAACCCAGAAGAGAGGAGTGAGATACCAAAGGTATCTGAAGAAATTGTGAGCAAAGAAATTGGTAAACGCATTGGCAAATCTAAATAAAGACAAACCAAAAGAAAAAGAAAAATGGGGTATGGTCGAAACAGGGGGGAATGAAAGTATACACAGTACCATGGCCTGTGGGAGAGGGAGGCCAGAATATTAAAGATATTCTGAGGCCCTTGGTATTGTTTGGGAGGCATTGACCTGTTTTACATTTTAAGTCAAAGATCTCTCACATTTTTAGGGGTAATTATTCATGAATAGAAACAATGTAGTATTTTTCAAGTCAGACTGGGATTAAGGGAAACGATCAAACCACTGTGAGACAGAAAAGAAAGTTAAGCAACTATAAAAACACACGTGTGGTGAAAACATGAAACAACATGGTCCAATAAGCCCAAATATACCAGTAATCACCGTATGTAAATGACTGAACTTAGTAATAGCTCATGTTTATTACATTGTGCCTAGTGCTTGCCACAGGCACTGTCTTAAGGGCTTTGTCTGTGTTAACTCAGTCATTACAACAAAGCTTTATAGTTAGGGAAACTGAGACAGAAGTCAAGACGTGTTCCAAGAATACACACGCAGTATGTGTGACAGAGATGATCCTGCGTCTTCAGCTCCTCCAGTCTATTTCAGATAAGCCCAAATTTCTTAGGGAAACTGGGCTTCCCATGACTTACACTGCCCTGGCTGACCTGAGCCCTGTCTGCTCTCCTGCCATTTGCTGGGCCGTAGCCACCCAGACCTTATAGTCACTCAGGCCAGCACGCTAGCTCGCTCGTGCTTCAGGGCCTTTCCTCGGCCTCCTCAGTGTGGGATTATCTCCCAATCTCCGCATGGCTGCCTGCTGCCCATCAGTCAGAGGGCTGCACAAAATGCCACCTCATCCAAGCCCTCCTGGACATCTCTTTCTAAAATACCTCCCCACCCCCCCACTTCCTGCAAGTCCCTTTCTGTGCCTGGCTTGGCTTTCCTTCATTTTATATACTGTCCAGAGTTATTTATTTGCCTGCTTGCGTATGGTTTGTTCTCCCCTACCAGAGTGTGAGCTCTGTGGGGGGAAGGGACTGTCACGTTTACTACTGTGTCTGCTGTGCCTAGAAGAGTGTCTGGTACATAGTAGGTGCTTGAAACTGTTTGTCACCTAAAAACGACAAGCTGTTTGTGGTCGGTCTTCCCTGGTTGCAGCATGAGGCCCCTGAGCCCGGGGACCGTGTCTGTGTGGTACTCACCTCTGGACCCCCGGTGTTGGGGCAGCATGGGAACCCAGCTGGTCAGCATTAAAGAGGTGCTGGACGAGTCCTTGCTGAAAAGCGGAGAGATGTGGTTAACTGGGTCAGGGGGCCATTGCAGCCATTCCTCCTTCCCTCCGCTCCCATCTTCCTCTCTACCTGCTCTACATCTGTCCCAGAAATGCTTGGTTCAACAGGATGAAAATCACACCAACTGTATCATGTATGTGGATTGCTCATCACTTATTCCAAATCAGCATCACTCTCAGTAGCAACTCTGTGTATCTGCACTTAGTTGTACAGTAATCTTTACTGTCATCTTATTTCATTACAATGCTACATGCTTTTCTGACTTTATAAAGTTTGCTATTGTTCTAGGGTAGACATACTCTCCGAACTAAAAAATGTTACGGGAAACATCAGTGAGGACCTCAGTCATGGAATTTTCTATTTTTATGTAATGCTTACCTATAGTCTTATTTCTTTGGGCCCAAACTTAATTTTGCTTTGAATCTTTGTGTTGACCTGCATGTTGGACACACAGATCTTCACTTAAGATGGATAAGAAGCTCCTAATGCTAAAAGCTATTACTCTGTCTTCCTGGGTGCCTTCAAGGACTTTGTTAATAGCTTCCCTTTTGATTTAACAAATGGTCCCAGAGTCTCTGTGTCATATTGAAATGTTCAGCACAAGAGCATCTGACTGGCTCAGTCGAAAGAGCATGTGACTCTTGATCTCAGGGTTGTGAATTGGGTGTAGAGATTACAAAACAACAACAACAACAACAACAAAACACCAAATAAATAAACTTGAAGTATTTAGCACTGCCACGTCTTTTCTCTGGAGGTTTTGTGACAAGAGCAGAGGTTTTGTTCTGGAGACAAAGCTCTGCTCTTGGGAGCATATTGATTCGCTCTCATCAGGGAACAGAAAAAGGGGCCTCTGAAGGATTACTGTGGTTGTGATCATGAAAGAAAAGGACATCTGAGATTGTTTTAGGTTTTTTTGTTCAAGAGGTCATAAAACTGGAGTTTGAAATGAACCTCAGAGCCTCCCTAGTTCAACCTCATTGTTGTAGAGATGAAAGTACTCAGTAGAGAGAAAGAGTGCTTCTCTCCAGGTCACACAGCAGAGATACACGGTCAAAGTAAAAGCTGAAATTCCACTTGGACAGATGAAGGGTTGGGTGCCAATGCACTGTTAAAACCACTCATAGCTCACTGTGGGATCTTGAGTAAGTCCTCTAACTTTTTCATTTATGTTCTTTATCAGTCTTTAGGCACACCAATTCCTGTCTTCCCATTTTCTGGAGAAAAGGCCAGATGGGTATTATTAAATTATTTGTGTCCAGTTATACATGGAATAGTGCTGGCCCTTTTATAGGAAGGGTAGCAATATCATTATAGTGCCTGTAATGTATTTAAAATTTTAATTATTTTTAAGCAGTGTATTACCATTGTTCATTATTCATAAGGTACAAAAGAGTATACAAAAGAAGTCTCTCTGCCACCACCATTTTCTAGCCATTGAGTACCCTTCCCTAGAGCCAACCAATCTCTCCCAGTGGAGTTTTTAGAAATATTTTATGCACATGCAAGAAAATATGTAGCCTCCCCCCTTTTTATTTCCACAGAAGTAGTAGCATACTATGTCCACTGTTCTGTACCTTGCTTTTTTTCCTAACATTATACCTTTTAAATATCATTAAATATTCTTTTTCTTTTTTTAAGGCTGCATAGGATTGCATATATGGCTGTTCCATAATGTCTAAACCAGCTCCCTATTGAAAGATGTTTAGATTTCTAATATTTTTCTGTTATAAATTTTGCTAAAATAACCATATATACACATATATATATATATGAATTGTGTGTTTGTGTCTATCTGTATGATGAATTCCTAAAAGTGAACTTAATGGGTCAAAGATTTTGATAGTTCATGCCACTTTAATGCCTTGGGTTTAAATACTGCTTTCAGCTTCTTCTTTCCAAATGATTATAGGCTCTGGCCCTTTGACTCAGAAGCTTAGGATCTGAGGTAAAGGGAAAGAGGTATGAATATGTGTCTGCATAATAAAACTATGAGACAGGAAGTACCAAGACCACAACTAGGCCGACTGAGAAGGGAATAAACATGAAGGTGCTTGGAAATCTTTGTACAGCTCACACTGTCACTTTAGGATGCTAAGGCTCCCAGACTGCCCGCTTCCCCCAAACAGGACTGATAGATCACAAAGGACTCCACGGAACCTGACCTAGATGAATCCTTCATCTGGTTTGTCTTTATAAGGGCCAGAATGAATGGCATATGATAAAAATAAGTATCAAAATAGCAATAAATATTTGTTGGATGAGGGAATATATTCTTAGACCCCCACGAATGTCTGGGTCAGCACAGAACTTCCTCAGACTCTGCTCAGA
This sequence comes from Mirounga leonina, assembly GCF_011800145.1. Taxonomy (NCBI): domain Eukaryota; kingdom Metazoa; phylum Chordata; class Mammalia; order Carnivora; family Phocidae; genus Mirounga; species Mirounga leonina. Next base: position 9,180,065 of record NW_023270855.1, read on the forward strand.
CTAGTGCTGGGGCTTGTGCTGTTGTTGAAGGCAGGGCAAGTGGGGTTGTGCCATGTGGGGCCCACACTCATCAACACTGACCAAGTCAAATAGAACTGTACACCAAAGAAAGAAGGCAATTTTCCTGTATGATAAGTACACAAAACCAAGCAAACGATCGATGAGTGCTCCCCTTCCAATAGCTGCCGCCCCCGAGGGCTGAGGGTGCGATGTCACAACTCTCGGCCATGTACCTAAACATTTCTACCTTCACCTTGGATCTTACAAAGTTGGACACCGTAATGCGGTAATTGATAAGTTAGACCAGTCCTGATGAGAGAGGAACAGAGGTAAAGGCACTTGGCTGAATTTAGTTTTAAGTATCTTGGTAACTAAGGCAACATGGGAAATGTGTAAGAAGGCTTTGTTCTCCCTAGCTAACTCCCTGTTACTTGGTTTTCAAGTTGTCAGTTTCCTGTAGATACTACATGTGCATTGTCTTGTTTCGGTCAAAGCAGTGGGATTGATGGGCACAGGTGAGGAATCCGTCCCCGGTCTCCATCCCTCAGGCATGTCACCTGTCGTATAGAAGAACTAAGTTTAGAAAGTGTCCCCACTCGTGGGAGGCAACTGTGCCTGTATTCTCACCTGATTCTCAGGACACTCCCTACAAGCACTGAGGTGCGCCTAGCTCTTCCTGACCCTCCCTCCAGCCATTCATGCACCATTCTCAAGGTTCAGATTTTATTCCCAAGGCCTGTCTTATACCCATTTTGCAAAAGGAGGAAGAACTGAGTTGGGGCTATATAGCAGATGGGATTCCTTCTCAGCCTCTACCCAATCTTGTAGATTCAGTTCCTGGTTTCAGTTCTACAGGAGGGTGCCTGATTCTAGTCTGGTAATGGTTGGGGGTTTAGGATGGATTAGGCACCATCAGGGTTGATGTCATCTCTGTGTGCTGTCCACTTGGCTCCCCTGGAAAATGACTTCTAAGGGAATGAACTACTAGGTGGCACTTGTCATGAGCTTTGTCTCTTCTCTGCCAGCCAAAACCGTGTCTTTAACCCCTTGGATAATGTGATTCATTTTAAAAAACAATGTAGACCTTCAGCTTTCTAACCATATCAAACTGGTGAGGAAATCAAGTGGCCTGATTGGGCCTCTTTAGAGCGTCAGGAATGGGATATTTAGGGCTCCCTGGAAAACGCTGGCCGCTCCAACCCTGCCCTATCCCCCAGCCAGATCCCCACTCTGAGAGCCCCCAAGTCACACTCTACCAGCTCAGGTTTTCCCAGAAGCAGATGCCAACACAGACTTAGGCCAGAAGTTTATTGAGGGAACACCTGCGAGGGATAAAAGGTGAGGGAGCAAGATGAGGCAGGGAGAGGCTTTGGGCACCTGTTGGGGCGGCAGCGGGGGAGGGGATGGAGAAGGAGGCTTGGGTAGACGGAGCCTCAGACCACAGTGTAGAAATCACTCCCAGTCCTTCCCTGCGGCCCTGATGCCCTGCTCGTCCCAGGGTTTCCAGTGGAGTAGAACGATACTGGACGTGGACAGAGTGAGGCCAGGTCTGGACCCCAGCTCTGCATGTAGTTCAGCACAACTTTATCTCAGGCCTCCTCCCTGGGGGTCTAAGAATATATTCCCTCATCCACCTGTGCCCATCAATCCCACTGCTTTGACCGAAACAAGACAATGCACATATAGTATCTACAGGAAACTGACAACTTGAAAACGAAGTAACAGGGTGTTAGCTAGGGAGAACAAGGCCTCCTCCAGGCGATGCTTTTTCCTAACACTAGGAATACAAAGATGTATAGGGCACAATCCTTGCCCATGAGGAGCTCAGTCTGGTAGAGAGACTAGCAGGTTGGCAGATAATTAGAATAGCATAAGGCAAGTTCACAGAGAGCAATACGATTAGAATAATCCTGGGGACAAGGGGCAAGGCCTTCACGGGAGATATTTGGTATTCAGGATGACATGAACATTGTATCTATGGTCTCCCATTAAGTGAAAGTTGGCCCCTAAAATGAAGGAAAATGTTTTCAGTGCCTGGCACCAAGACAGGAAGGCAGCTGCTTAAGATCAGTAAGGACACACCATTGTGGGGTGTTCCCTCCATCAGCTTTGCTCCAGGAACCCCATCTTTCTAGCCCGAAGTGAACTAACATGGACCCTGTGGGACAGCCTCTCATGGGCCTCCACTGTCCCCTGTGGACCACCAGAGGCCTTGAGAGGAGACCCATTGCTCCCTGGCCTACAGGCACCGCTCTTCTGGGCTTGGGGATCTGTGCTTTCTTTGTTCTGAGCTGAGCAGGAAGGAGGAAATCTAAGGAGGGGCCACTTCTCATAAAGGACCCCTGACCACCAGCCCACACTGGGCGTCTGAGGGAAGTGGAAAGCAGTCCCTCTGAGTACATTCTGCTGACCGGTGGCATAGCTATCCGGAGCCCCAAAGGGGCTCTTTCCTCTACTTCCTCGGGATGGCAGGGAAGTTCCCACTTCGGAGGCGGGAGTCGCAGAAGGAGACCTTGAACAACAGTCACTCAAGGCCTCAGCTTCCCCCCATGGTAAAGGAAGGGTGAGCTGGAGGCTTCGCGAGTTAAGCTCCGTCATCTGATGTCCTCCCTGGTCTGGCACACCCCCGCAGTCAGAGGCCAGAGGCTCCTCACCCTCAGGAGGGTGGAGGTCAGGGCCGCAGAGGGCATTCCTGAGCTGGACACTCTTCATGGGTCCCTCCCTTGTGAAATGAGAGCTAGTGTCCAGTCCAGCTTCAGATTGAGGGGGATCCCTGGGGTCGATGGGTAGCCCTCTGCCCAGCAAAGGGAAAGAGAAGCTCCCCGCTCCCCCCGCTCCCCCCAGCTGTCAACCAGGAAGGGAAGGCATTCATTCTGGGTGCTTCCGTAACAGGATAAAAAAAACGCAGCCTCTGAGGCTGGACAGCTCAAATGTGGGACGAGTCTCTGGAACCTTAAGAGAGGGCACACAGTGGCTGTGGGGCTGCCTGTGTCCTGGTGACATGCAATTTCCTTGGCCAGTCTGAGTCTCGTCTTGTTGCTGGGTGGAGAGAAAGGGCTCCTGCTCTGAAGGACCGCTGTCAAGTTCCTTTGAGGCACCAGTAAGGATGTCCTGAGGCTGCCACGCATCTACTTGTGGTCTCAGTAGGTGGGTTACTAGTATCTAGACTTAGGAGACCTGTATTGGAGGGAACAGGAGGGATGAAGAGGTTGAAAAGGAGGAAATATCAACTGGGTTGTGTCCATGGATCCCGTGGAGATTCATACAAGGATCAGGCTCAATTCCTGGGAATCTACCTCTTGGAAACCAACTTTGTTTAACAGCTTTTTTGACATACAATTCACTTAATGTACAATTCATTCACTTAAAACATACTATTCAGTGGCTTTTAGTTATGCAGAGTAGGCAACCATCGCCATAATTAATTTTAGAACATTTTCATTGTCCCTTAACCCCTTATCTGTCACCCACAACTCTCCCATCCCTCCCAGCCCCAGCCAACAACTCATCTACTGTCTGTTGGTCTATTTCCTTATTTTGTACATTTCATATCAATGGAATCATACAATATGTGGCCCTTTGCCTCTGGCTTCTTTCACTCCGCATAGGTTTTTCAAGGTTCAAGCATGTTGTAGTGCATACCAGAGCTTCATTTCTTTTTACTGCTTAGTGATAGGTCATTGTAAGTATTGTTTATCCATTCATCAGCTGATGGATATTTGGGTTGTTTCTACTCATTTTGACTATTACAAAATAATGTTCCATTTGTGTACAAGTTTTTTGTGAATATATGTTTTTATTTGTCTTGGGTATATATCTGGGAATGGAATTTCGGGATTTTTATGGTAACTCTGTTTATTTTGAGGAGCTGCCCAACTATTTTCCAAAGTGACTAGCAGTGAATTGGGGTTCCAGTTTCTCCATATTCTTTCCAACATTTGTCATTATCTGTCTTCTCTATTATAACCATGATAGTGAGTGTGAAGTGGAATCTCATTGTGGTTTTGTTTTGCATTTCCCCAGTAACAATGATGTTGAGCATTTTTTCATGTGCTTATTGGCCAATTCTGTGTCTCCTTTGGAAACATGTCTATTCAGATTCTTTGCCCATTTAAAAAAATTTTTTTAATCTTTGAGTTGTAAGAGTTAATTGTATAGTTTTTTAAATTTCAGCTTCTGATTGTGCATTGGTTGCTTATAGAGATAGAATTGATTTTTGCGTATTGATCATGTGTCTCACAATCTTGCTGAACTTATTAGTTTGGTAGCTTTTTTTGTAGATTCTATTAGATTTTCTATGTAGAGAATCATGTAGTCTGCTAATCAAGACAATTTTATCTCTTCCTTTCTAATCTGGATGTTTTTCAACTTTATAAGAAATCTTATCTGAGTATAGAATTACAGGTTGACTTTTTCTTTCAGTATTTTAAAATATTGCACCATTGTCATCTCACCTGCTTTGCTTCCTGTGAGAAAGTTTCTGCCATCCTTATCCCTGCTCTTCTGTATGTAACATGTCTTTTTTTCTGGCTGCTTTTAAGATTTTCTCTTTTTTATTGGATTTGAATGTAACACAGGAATACTTTGTTTCATTGTATTTCACTTTATTGCACTTTGCAGATATTAATTTTTTTTAAGGCTTGTGGCATAAACTAGACATCAGCATCATTTTTCCAACAGCATTTGTTCACTGTGTGTCTCTGTCACATTTTGATAATTCTTCCAGTGATTCAACCTTTTTCATTATTATTTATGGTGATCTGTGATCATTGGTTACAACTCACTGAAAGCTCAGATGGTGGTTAGCATTTTTTAGCAATATTTTGTTTAATTGAAGTATAGTTGACATACAGTGTTACATGAGTTTCAGGTGTGCAGCAGGGTGATTGGCCATCTCTCTCTGTCATGCTTTGTTCACCACAAGTGTAGCTCCTGTCTGTCACCATACAACACTGTTGCATCATTAGCTATATTCCCTAGGTTGTGCCTTTCATCCCTGTGACTTATTCATTCCACAACTGGAAGCCTGTATCTCCCGCCCCTTCACCCATTTTACATCCCCCACCACCCTTCCCTCAGGCAGTCACCAGTTCTCTGTATTTATGGGCCTGTTTCTGCTTTTTTGTTTTAGATTTCACATATAAGTGAAATTATATGGCATTTGTCTTTATTTCACTTAGCATAATACCCTCTAAGTCCATCCATGTTGTCGCAAATGGTAAGATCTACATCTTTTTTTTTTTTTTTTTGGCTGAATAATGTTCCATTGTTCGTGTGCACGCGCATGTATCTATATCACATCTTCTTTATCCGTTTATCTGTTAAAGGACACAGGTTGCTTCTATATCTTGGCTATTATAAATAATCTGCAATAAACATAGGGGTATGTAAATCTCTATCTTTTCAAATTAGTGGTTTTGTTTTCTTTGGGTAAATACCCAGTAGTGGAATTATAGGATTGCATGGTATTTCTAATTTTAATTTTTTGATGAAGCAATAAGATATTTTTAAATTAAGGTATGTACATTTTTTAGACATAATGCTGTTGCACATTTAATAGACTATGCTATAGTGTAAACATACATTTTATATCACTGGGAAACCAAAAAGTTCATTCACCTCACTTCATTGTGGTGGCCTGGAACTGAAACCACAGTGTCTCCAAAGCATGCCTCTGACAGTCTGTGTCGGTGTCGTTTTCTTCATGTTTCTTGTGCTTGGGCTTTGTTGAGTTCCTTGGATCTGAGCGTTTATAGTTTTCATCAGATTTAGAAAAGTTTGACCATTATATCTCTGTCCTCCCCTCTCTCTCCTGTTTTGAGGATTTCAGTTACATGCATATTGAAACTGTCCCATATTTCACTGTTGTTCTTGTCATTACAATTTTCTTCTCTCCATGTTTCATTTTGTATACCTTGTATTGCTACACTTCAAGTTACTTAATCTTTTTTTCCTGCAATTTCTAATCTGCCTTTAATTGCAACCACTGTACTCTTCACCTCAGACATTTTAGTTCTCATCTCTAGAAAGTAATTAGGATCTTTTTTGTCTCTTCTACTATGTCTCTACTTAATTATCTGAACACGTGGAATGCCGTTATAATAACTGTTTTAATGAACTTTTCTGCTCGTTCTAACATCTGTGTTATATCTGGATCAGTTTTAATTGATTGACTTCTACATTATGGGTTGTGTTTTCCTAATTCTTTGCCTGCTTGATAATTTTTTATTGGACGCCAGATATTGTGAATCAGGACCTTGTTGGGCCCTGAATGTTTTTTGTATCTTTATAAATAATCTTGATAATTTTTCTGGGATGCATTTGAGTTACTTGGAAACAATTTGATTCTTTTGGGTCTTGTTCTTAAGATCTTTTTGGTGGGTTCAGAACAAGGCTCAGTCTAAGGCTGATGTTTCCCCATTATTGAGTCAAGACCTTCCTGACCACTGTGCTGAATGCCCCGTGAATTATGAATATTTCCAGTCTGGCTGGTGGAAATAGGCTGTGTCCAATTGTGGAAATAAGCCGTTTCCAGCTGTATGTGAACGCTGGGCACTGTTACCTCTAATCTTTACAAATAGCTCTTTCTACATGTGCTGGTTAATATTCTCCTGAAGACTCAAGATAGACCCTCTGCAGGTCTCCAGGGCTCGCTCTCTATGCAGAAATCTCTCTGTGTCTCTAACTGGTCTCTCTGGACTCTCAGCTGCATCTGCTCATCTCAGGGAGTTCAGCAAGCTCTGCTCGGGTTCCCCATCCCTGCGCTGTGACCTGAAAACTCTCTCAGGGTGACAAGCTGGAGCAACCCACAGGCTTACTCCCCTTGGTGGTTTCCCACCTCCCAGGGATCACTATCCTTCATTGCCTCAGGGCCAGTTTCTTGACAATTGCTGTTTTAAACGCTCCCCCCCCCCTTTTTTTTTTGCAAGTTTTGAAAACTTTTTATCAGGGGGGAGAATAAATCTGATCTCTATTACTCCACTTTGGCTGGAAGTGGAAGTTGCCCATCACCTTGTGAATTAAATTGCAAAATAATAAAAATAATCTCAAGATCATCCACAGGGGAAGAGTTAAATAAATATGGTCCATGTATATGGTGTTGTATTTTAAAGCTATTAAGTGTTTTGGAAGAATATTTGTAGATACACCTCATAATATAGTAAATGAGTAAAAGAGATTGCAAATCTATATTTATACTAAATTCCAGTGCTCAAAAATGTATACTATATATTATTCCTGTATTCTGTGTGTACATAGAAAAAAACACCCCAACATGTAATTTCTGAATTTTGGCATTTTAGATGATTTTCATTTTCTTTGTTGTTTTCTAAATTGTCTCTAATGCATCCATCGCGAATCCTCTACATGTGTGTATGTGTCTGTGTGTATATATATATATGTACTCGTGTACACGCATGGGGGTGGGATAAGGAGGAAATATGGAAGGTTCGATTATAGGAGACAGAGGGCGCTTGCACCATAAGCCGGGCTCTGCTACATCTCTTCTGTGAGATTTAGGGCAAATCATTTTCCTTCTTTGAGCCTCAGTCTTCTCAGCCACAGAATGATCCGTCCTGCCAGGAAACGCTTTGAGCCAGTGACTGCTGTAAAGTGCATATTGCCTTGCTTGTTCTGCCCTTTTCATTTCTCCTCCCAGGGCTTCCTTAAGAGCCAGATAAAGTGCAATATTTCCTAGAGCTCTCTGTCACTCCAGATGGGATGACATTTCTCTGCTGGTCTGTTTTTCTAGGTCACGGAGGAGTAGGGAACTGTAGGGAATTGATGATGTCTTTCCTGGTCGCCAGCCCCGACGATGCCAGAGAAAGTGGGGTGCCTCATCATGGAGCTGCACATGCACGTGGCAGCGAAGGCGGGGAAGGACAGGTGTGGGCCCCCGCTGTCCCCGGGCGCTCAGCCAGATTTGCCTCTTGGGTTGCAGGGCAGCCACATGGATTCCCATTAGTCCTCACGCTCCCCTACTTCACACCTGGCTCTCCGTCTTGACCACTAACCTATGCCTCCAGGTCCCCAATGGGAAGCAAAGACCACAGCTTTGCTTAGCCTTCTTAACCAGCCCTCACGACTGCTTACAACCTAGTCTCTTTATCAAACACTGTGTTCCGTATCACTTCTCTAATCAAATCCTCTCCTAAATCACACACATCCTGTCCCCTCCACACACTCAAGCTTCTGCTGGACCCTTGTGTATTACTGATGTTTATCTGTGGCTCACTCTTCTCCCTAAGGATGGCTCTCAAAGCCCTTCTTCATTCACCACACCAACACCTGTTCTCCTCCGCTATGCTAAACTGCTTTCCAGCCTGGGATTGAGTCTGGCTCTGCCTCTTACAGCTACAAAGCCTTGGGCTAATTAATTTCCACTGAACATCCATTTCCACATCTATAAAGTGGGCATTATAAAGCCTTCCTTCGAGGCTAATCTGCCAGTACCACCCTATCGGTTGTATAAGGCCTGTGTCCACTCTGATCGTTGGTGCCCCTGCCCTGCTGATTCTTAAATATTTTGAATATCACCCTGCATTAGTTTTCTTTTGCTGCATCACAAATTACCACAAAATCAGAGACTGAACACCTATTTATTATTTCCCAGTTCCTGCAGGTCAGAAGTCTGGGCACAGTGTAGCTAGGGTGTCATAGGGCTAACATCGAGGTATTGGCTAGGGCTGCATTATCTGGAAGTTGGGTCCTCTTTCAGGCTCACTCAGGTTGTTGGCAGAATTCAGTTCCTGTGGCTGCAGGACTGAGGTCTCAGTTTTTTTGCTGGCCGTGAGCTGGAGGTTTTTCTCAGCTCCCGGAGGCCATGTGGCCCTAGGTCCTAGCCACGTGACTAAGCCATGGTGGCTTAGTTCTTCAAAGCGAGCAGGAGAATCTCCAGTCTGCTATCAGAGTCTTGTACAATGTAACCTACTCAAGGGAGTGATGCCCCATCATATCCACAGGCCCTTCTCACACTCAAGGAGGGGGGATTTTACACACACAGTGTGTACACCAGGGGATGGGAATTTGGAGGGCAATCTTAGGAGTCTGTTTGCCACAAACCCATCTGCTTCTTAGCACTGGGAGTGAAATGAAATATGGAAGTGCCTAGCGCTGGGCCTGGCATGTTGTCGGTCTTTTGTATATATTCATTAAATCTCTTTCTCTGACTTATTCATGATTACTTGAAGCCAAAGGATCCCACCTTGATGTTGTCTCTTTATCTCCACCACACAACATATAGGAGGCCCAGGACATGTGTTCCTCTGTAAGAGGGAAGGAAGACTATATCGGAGAGCAGGTGTAGGGAAGGGGTAAGGGGCTCTAGGAGGAGCCAGGGAGCAGGGTAGGGGCAGGCTCAGATATGAGGTGTCTGGGCGTCAAGGGCAAGTTTTGCCTGCATCACCTCTCTCAGATCCCATGCCACTCCCAGCCTTGGGTCGCTGCTGCTAACACATGAGCTGTTTATGCCGCACCCATAGGAGCATCTGTAGAGGACCCTGGAAGAGCTGATCCGGAAGCAAGGGGACGAGGGGGGCGCCCTGGGTGCCTGCCCAATAGCTGGGTCCCCTCTCACCTCTCTGATGCAGAGGCTGTGTCTTTTCATCCTCCGCTTTCCCCGGAGAGGTCCAGTGGGGCAGACTTTCGAATGCAGTTTAGAAATCCCAGCTGACATGCCTTCTGGGATGCAGGGCCCCAGCTGTGACTGCTCCGGCAAGAAGGAGCAGTGCCCCAGGGCAGAGGGAGGAGAAAAGAACAGGGCTGGTGTGAGGAATTGGAGTGTCTGGCTGAGCTAGTGCCAGGGGGCTCTGTACTCAACGTTCACTCATGCCCTTCTCCCAAAGCCCAGCTGCAAGCTCACCCCCTCTATGGGCACCCCCCATCACCCTAAATGAGAGCAGCCAGCTTCTTTGTCCTTGTGTGTGGGCAGCAGGTTTCAGTAAAGGAGTGCTGGACCAGGAGTCAGGGTACTTGGGTCCCACTTTGTCAAGTACCATGCTGTGTGAACATGAGTATGGCTTTACTTCCTCCGGGAGTCAGGGTTTCTTACCATTTACATGAGGAGGCTGGAGCACACACACTCTGTGGTCTCTGTCAGTTTTGCCTCTCCTTGGAGATGCTTCAATTCCAGAGGCCTTATTTTTATTTTGGTCTTTTGTTCTTGACCCTTCTCCTTTTGGTCTTGAGGTTACCCTGCCAGTGCTTCCACACAGGCTAAAACACTGATGGAGCTCATACCATAAACACTTGCTGAGTGAACACCAAACCTGGCCCTACTGGTTCCATTTTTAGGAGTGTGTCCTGAATTCCTAACCAGAGTATGAACTTCTCGGGATTAGGGACTGGACCGTCCCCCCTTTTGGAACCCAGAATCGGGGGATAAAGGGCCCAGAGGGGGAGCTGGGTAAAATAAACCATCTCCTATGCTAACACCAAGAAAGACAACCCTGGCTATTTTTCCTCTAGGGTTCCTTGTAGCACACTGGCTTACTTCCAGCACCTGTTAACACACCCGGGCCACGCTTCAGCCACAACGTTGCTACAGTCAGCCAATCAGCGACAGCTTCACGCCGGTGACCATGCTGCTAACAGCCAATCAGCAGCAGCCCCCAGTGCCGCCCCTCCCCCACCGTTGAAAGTGGGCCAATCAGCAACAGCTGCTGAACTCGAGGGACCCTTCTGTATCCAGGTTTCCACAGCTAAAAATGAACCAATCCGTAGATGCTCCCTCTGCCGGGAGTCTGCCCCGACCTCCCGTGCTTCCCCGGACCTCTGCGAGCGAGAGCTCGTGTTTGTCCGTGTGTGCCCCACAGGGAGCGCCATCCCTCCCTTGGCGGACGGTTCGGCGTCTGGTTTGAGGTTCCGGCTGGTGGCCTCTCCTCGGAAGGGGGTTGTTCACTAGACTGATGGCACCATAAGGGCACGTCCCGAGTGGGCCTCCCCCGCTGTTGGACTAGTTAGATCTGCGTTCCTAGCAGAGCCCCTGGCACAGAGCAAGAGCTCAGTGAGTAGCGCTTCAATTACCGAATGTTCTTGGGGCCCTTTGACTCGTGCAGGGGCTGAGGCCGGGGATAAGGTGCCGAAGTGCTGCAAAGTTAGCAGGAAACAGGCAGTGGAAGGAAATGCTTTCTTCCTGGGAGAGCAGCGTGTGCTGGACTTCAGGGAGCTGGGCCGGGACACGAGGAGAAGGCTGTGAGCGTTCGGGCAGAGGTGAGTAGCCCCTCTCTCTATTCCCGCTTCCTGGAATGCGCCCCATCATCTGGTCCATCTCTGCCCATCACACAAACCGCCCCCAGCGCCTTGCCCAGTCCGCACGGAAGAGAGCTGGGTGAGGGTACGGAAAACAAGCCAGTCAAACATGTGGGCTGGGAGGGCCCTTGGCGTTGGCTGATAGAATCAGAGTCCCTAAGATGTTCCGGTATCTGAAACACAGGGCTGATATCACAGTAGCAAACTGGGAAACATCGGAGAATCGCTTCACTTCTCTGGGCCTCCGGTGCTCGCCCTGTACTGCGAGGAGACTGGTCTGAGAAAACAGGTGCCTCCACTCTGTCCCCAGAGATCCTGATTTAAGCGGTCTGTGGTTGGACCTGTGAGATGATCTTTTTTTGGAAAGCTCTCTATAGGACTCCGCTGGGGCTGAGAACTATCCCCTGAACTAAGTTGGTATCTTCCACCTCTGACCTTCTGTGACCCCTGTAGTCTCCATCTGTGGTGTTGGTAAGGGACAGAGGCACAGTATGCAGAAAAACAACCAAGGGGTTCATGTTTTTAGTAGTCATGGCTCCCACTGTTGAGTTCATATTCTATGCTCGGTTCTTTGAATGCGCTCTCTTTTAATTAAGTCTTCACAACACCCCTATCAATCAATATCCTGAATGGTGTTTTAGAGTTGAGGGAACCAACCCTCAGAGAGTCGTGATCTGACTTGTTCTAGGTAACGCAGCAGCTAATCAGTGTGGCTCAGCTGGGACTTGAACCTATTTCTGACTTCAAATCCAGTGCTTGTGGCAAACTGGTAAATTCAACATAAATGGCCACTGAAGTAGTTTCTTGGACAATTAGTGCGATTTGGGGTTACTTTAACATCTACAGAAGGGGAAGTCCACCTCTTTTCTGCTTTGGCTACACCAGCACTAGAGTATCGGGTTCTGCTTTCTTATATTTGGAGGACATTGACAAGCTAGCGTGCTCTTGGATAAGCAAGGCCAGCCAGGTGGCTGCGAGGATCTCCACCATCCCACATAGAGCCGTGAAGGAGTTACAGGCCTTAGCTTCAGCAGCAGACATGGGAGGTGGGAGACCTGTCCTCAGTGGCATCATGGACTATTGGGTGCAAGAAGGGAGAGTTGCAAAGCCAAGTCCTGAAGACTGGCAGGATAGCACTCACCAAATAGGAGTGAACAATGATCTGGTTTGAACTGAGTTTTAGAGTTGAAATCAGTGCTACAGAATTGGCCCATGTCCTCCAAGTTGTGCATTTCTGAGATGTTTGCAGTGAGGGAACACGCGCCCTCTTTGCCCTGGGGTTGGGTGGGAGAAACAGCAGGGGATGCTCATTGTGGCCCATGTGACTGTCATCTGCCGCTCAGGAACATCCCAAGGATGCAGATTCCGTCCACAGGTGCTGGAAACTAGCAGGCAGATGGAGGGCACAGCCTCCTGCCTAGCCTGGCACGCGTTTTTACCTAGGAGCATAGGCACTGGCTTGCGTAGCAGGACGTAGATGTGCTGGATGGGTCCTTGGGTCTCAGCTACTTGATGGTTTCAAGTGAATAAACGCAGAGCACCAGGTGGAAAGCTGCACACTGGGGATTGGAAACATCAATGAGGCATAGTGTCTGTCCCCCGGAAGCTCGCAGGCCAGTTTGGGGAAGAGTTTGGGGAAAACAGATGGCCCATAACTGACTAGAACAGGAGACTGACGGTGGTGACTATAAGCACGGTGGTGTGGGATGCAGGAGAGGGAGTTCCCAGCTCCACAGAAGCCACGGTCTGCTCCAAGTGAGACCTACCTAGACAGAGAATTTCCGATGCCTGGATAGTTTGGCCCATGAAAAAAGGGGTCAGGGAGGTGTTTTTCGGTTGTAGGGGAAGGGGGACATGCCAAGAGCATGGGGTATGTAGGGAGAGCAACGCTTTGGTTCCTGCCCTGCTTACCTCCCCCCTCTCCAACGGAACGCTGCTCCCGCGGATGCGGCCACCCTTCACACAGCCGCGCCTGCCCCATGCCCTTGCTGCTAGTTAGTTTAGGCGGGAGCACTTGGTGCAGGATGGTCAAGGAGCTGGGAGAGCAAGTATGGTGCTGGTTTCTGGGAGAGGCTTCCTTATCGTCAGAAGGAGACAGACACAGAACTGGGAGGTCTTTTCTTCTGGATGTTACTGTGTCCAGACGTGATGCCACACTGAGGACCTCGCTGCATGAGGGGGAGTGGGTATGAAGACGAAGTCCAGGCTAAAAACAGTGGAACAGAAAGATGGAGAGAATCCACATCCTGGATGATGTCATTGGGCAGCTGTGTTTGCTCCCGTAGCTCTGGACTTCTTATGTGAAGTAATTCATGTTGTTCGTGTTGGCATTTTCTTTTACGAGCAGCTGCTAGCCTCCTACCGGAAACAAAGGAAAGAGGACCCTCCGAGAGATGTCACCCATCTGGCACACATCCAGGGCTCTCCTGAGTGTGGATGTCCCTTCTGAGAACAGATTGTGATTGCCAGTACGAGCCAACCATTTTCTTCTGGCTCTCAGGCCTTTCCTAAGCTGGGTCTAGTTGGGGGCAATCAATGTCTCTGTTTTAGACAAATCCTTTTTTATTGTAGGACCAGCTGGAGTTGTCCAGGGGCATTATCAACTATTACTTAATATATGTATAAAAATCCGCTACGCACCCTGAGGTCTTGCTAACTAACATCTACAAGCAGAGTGTCTGCCCTTGAGACTTCAGACTCCCTGTTGGTTTGCGAAACCCCCGTTTGTCTCCCCCCACCGAGTAGCACACAGGCCTCAGTCCCAGTTGCTCTAAAAGATAAGCACTTATCTTTTCCAGTTCCCTCTGGGACCTTCAAGAGTGAATTCTTGGTGGACCCAGTAGCCTTTATTTAATGTCAGGTTGCCCACCCAAAACATATCATTTCTTTCATGTAGCCATCAAGCTTTTTTTTTTTTTTTTAACATGCTGTGGTTAAAACAAAAGACAAACTCAATTTTATTTAGAGAGATGCCCAGACGCTCAGCATTTCACCTTGAGAAATAAGTCATTCCCTCCAATGCAGCGCCTGGCTCTCAGAAGAATCTCTGGGGGCCTTGAGCTAGGCTAGAATATCCACACACTCTGCTTGCATTTCAGTATCTTGACCATACTTCAGCACGGCTGGTAGTGAGGCTGTTTTTTTGTTTTATTAATTATTCACATGGTTGTAATTATTCATATTTTCTAACATGGCAGGGTGTTTGGGAGATCGAAAAATGCATTAGTCTGAATCCATCTGTGAATTAATTTCATCCCGGCACACGGTCTCCCAGTGTTGTCCTCATACAGACTTCATTGTGAGCTGCCACCCTAGTGCGCATGTATTTTTGCCTCCCAATTCTTTTCTTCTTATTCAATTGTAAGATTTTGCCCATGCCACCGCATCCCTTTTATAGATACGTTAGCAGTTGCATCATGGGATCAGCAAGCAGCAGAATGACTGAACTTTGTAGGAGACCCTGACGGCTGTTTAGGGAACCGTTTTTGGCCTCCTCCTCCTTGTCTTTTGCTCCATTGTCCATCTCGCCCCCAGGGCTGAGGATTCAGGAAATGAGCGAGCCATCCCCAGTTCCAGGGTCAAATCCTGACTGGGGGTGAGTCAGTCATGGGGGCCCCCATGTCTCCTGCCAGAGATTGGTTTAGGCACCTGCATGTGATGCTGTTCTGTGAGGAGATGGGAGGGGATGTCTGCTGGGGAAGAGCTTTCACGCCCTTAAAAAGAAGCACGCAGGACGAGGTGTCGCCTCCTTCCACCACATGTCATTTTATCTGTAGGTGATGCCTGTGAATATCGCAGGGACCATACCCAGCTCCATCACCCTGTGTCTCCCATTGGGAATTGTTCGTGCCTTTTTTAGGGTGTAACCCTGAAGCCTACTAGTTGGAGATAGGTTCTATTATTAGAGCTGATCATAAGGCATTTGGGGTGCCCGGACCTGGGACCCTTTCCTGGACAGTCCGATTTCTCACCTTAGCAAAGACCCTGCCCAAAGCCTGGGGCACTTCCCAGGGTCTTATGGTGAATGTCCTGCTCCTCACTGATGTGAAAGGATGGAGAGCTAGACCAGGGCAGCCAAGCTCTCTTCTGTTTCCCCAGGTGAGTCAGGGCACCAGCTGCCGACAGCGCTGGTCTGATTACTGGGAACAGGCTGACAAGTGTGACCCAGAGCTGGAGACAGGGCAGGGGGAGGCAGGATGCTGGGCTCTTACAGACACCTTAGAAAGAGCTTCATCCCTCTGGGCCAAGAGCCCATAGGAAATGGTTCCCCTGGGTCTTCGCAGATGTGAGATTCTCCCTGGAGCCGTTAGGACCACGGACGTGAACTCCTGTCTTTACTGCACTGAACCTTTGGATGTACTTTGTTTTGAATCTGCCCATGATGCTTAGGCTTTTACAAGAGTTTAGGACTTAGACCAAGAAGATTTGGGTCAAGATTCTAATTCTCTTCCTGACTCCATTTGAGGCTAATTGTCCTTTGGGCATCATCCACCCTCTCTGATGCTCAGTGTCCCGGATTACAAAGGGCAGTTGATGGCAAGATCTCCATCCTAGAATTGTTTGGCCTATGAAGTGACGTATATAACATTCAGTGAAACAACAGTAATTTGTGGGCCATCTACTACATGTTGGGCTCCGGGAATGAAAACATAGAGAAGTGTTTTTTCTCTTTAACAAGCTCACAGTCTAATGGAGGAAAAGGTTTGTAACATTGGTTATTATCACTACTACCCAGGCTCTATATATTTGAAGTTCAAGTGAGGGTTTTCTTAACATATATCACCCGATCCTACTGCTGCCTCCACGGCAGGCGGAACAAGGCTGGCGAGACCTCCTTGGCCTGGGACCCCATCCACAAGGCAGTATGGGCCTATCTTCCTCGGGATTTTCCATAACCAGTCTTTGGGCAGTTTGAGCCGAGGAGTGATGACATTACATTTCTTATTCCCCAAGTCTCCTGTGTGGATTGACAAGATAAGAATTGCTAAGGATGTAGGAACGTGGAGCATCTGGGGATTGGTCTTGGGCCCTCCTCCTCTTGAACTGAGAGACTCTGCGGGGACCTATAGCACCCAACAGAAGCATCCCCCTGGAAGGTACCTTGGTGTGAGCAGCTTTCTTTCCCTCCAGTTGGGAGACGAGTGCTCAGCCTTGATGAAGGAAGTGTAATTTACTCATTTATCAGAACAGTCTAGTTAGGGCTGTTTCAAACTTTAAGCACAAAATAAAACAAAATACTTTTTTTCAGTGGAAACTTACTTGGAGCTGAAAATATAAAACAGGTAGCCATAGGGTGCTCTCGGTGGACGGCAGTGTTGGGGGCAGGGTGTCTTGCCCTTTCAGCCCCCCCACCCCCTCCGTGGAGGCCGTGAAGGATCTCGGGAAGCCACAGGGCTCCACAGCACACAGCTTGAAGCCCACGAACTGGGCCGACTGCAGGTGGACGGTGTAGGTGACGTCCCTTTGTACATGCCACACCTGGTGTGAGTTGAGCTCTATCGAGGTTTGTGACCCTGAGGAATTTCCTGGCCAGCCACCTAGTAGATACTTGGAATCCCATCTTTTGGGGGCTTTAGAGGTTTTGGGGCTTTCCAGAATGCGGTTTTACTGGGAAGGGTACAATCAGCCCGTACCCCATTCTCAGTCCCGTGCACTCACTCATTCATTGATTCAGCTGGTAATTATTGAGCACCTCCTAAGTGCCACGTACTGTCCTCCAGACTGGAGAAATCGATGAAGCCCCTCCTCCCCTGGAGCCCATATTCCAGTGGCGGGAGGAAGGCCGCCAGCCAGGCCCTAGGGGCTTCGGGGTGCAACGCTGGGGGCAGACTGCCCAGAATATCCTATGGTCTGGCTGTGCTCCCCTCTGTACTACGGCCCTACTCGGCCAGGGCTAAGTCACGTGCTGAGACAAACCAGCTTGGCAGGGCATTTCTGCCACATGTGGAGCCAATTTGTTGGCACACTCTCCTCTTGAGGTCTGGGAGGTCTGGTGGCAATGCCTCAGAGGCTGCCTTGGGGCAGAGAAGAGGGGACAAGGGCAGTGGCGAGGAGAGGCAACCAAACACTTCACTTGGCTCTAACTCAGTGCTTCTCAGACTTTGCTGCACATTAGAACACCTGGGGGCTCTAAAACCCCAGGTGCCCTGGCTGCATTCTCTAGCTATTAAATCGGGTTCTGTGGCAGTTGTCTCCAGCCTCAGTCGTGTAAGAACCTCGGGCGAGTACTGTGTGGCCAAGTTTGAGAAGCACTAAACTAACTTAAATAATTGGTCTCTGTAAGACTTTTTTTTTTTTTTTTTCTGATGTTTTCCTGGGCTTTATGTACATCTAGATAGTGTTCTCTACCTTTGGACAGTATCGGGTTTCCCTGGAGAGCTTGGTTAAACCCTCCGAGGCCACACACACAGCCTCCTGTATCTACGGGCTGGGGGCCTCTGTTTTTATCAGCTCCTGAGGGATCTGAGACACACCAGAGCTGGAGAACCGCGGGGGTAGGGGAAGGTCCGAGTGGGAGGGAATGAAAAGACTGATGATCAGGGGCAGCTCACCAATCCATGACTGCTTGGACCCAGAGCCAGAAAGGAAAAAAAGTATTTCTGTGTAGCTTTTATGACTCTGAAGCTCTGCCTCTTACGTCAGCCGTGCTGGAACTTAGCACCCTGTAGGGATTATTGCCTCCAGTTTACAGATGAGGAAACTGAGGCGCAAGGAAGCAACTTGCTCAAGGCCAGGTGGGACTTGAACTCCAGAGGTGCCTGACTCCAGACCCTGGGGGTGGGGCGGAGTCACAGTCTTTCTTCTGTGACCCAACATCTGTTACAGGGAGCCCCAGAGAGGTCTGTCTCTTAACTCAGGTGACTTGCTCTCATTGTCCCTTAGAAGGGGCTCCAGGGATGCCTGGGTGGCTCAGTCAGTTAAGCGTCTGCCTTCGGCTCAGGTCATGATCCCGGGGTCCTGGGATCGAGTCCCGCATCGGGCTCCCCGCTCAGCAGAGAGCCTGCTTCTCCCTCTCCCACTCCCCCTGCTTGTGCGCTCACTCTCTCTCTCTCTCTGACAAATAAATAAATAAAATCTTAAAAAAAAAGAGAAGTGCCTCCAAGAGTCTGTGCTTGAGACTCCGTCCTGTGTTCACAAGAAGACTCTCCTCTTATTCTCCTGAGGGGAGACTTGCAGCCCCCCTCCTCTCTCCCAGAACCCTAGCATTAGCCCTAAATGTACATCTAATGAGTGGAATTTTCAGTGCTGTAATGCCATTGGGTTCAGACTGCACCCACTTACCCTTCCCAGTACCTTTGACCCTGCAAACATCGTATGTTGACTGTAGAGATTATATAATATTTCCCTTTAGTCTGAAATTCTTCATGACCCAGGTAACTTTTGGCAACCATCCATGAAATTCTAAACTAAAACCTGGGGCCAAAGAGTAGGAGATTTTTCTCTTAAAGAATGCGTTCTCTTTTGTGTTTGTCGGCCAAATAAAAGTCTCTTTATTGGACTTCGAGCACACATATTTTCAGAGCAACACTTAACTGTGTGCAGCAAAGCCCCGTTTTGTGCCTGACCCTGTAATTATCCAAGGAGAGTCTTCATTCCTAGTTCTTGACAAACCCGAAATTGCTTTCAAGAGAATGCATGCGAAAGCAATTAAGGTTATGAATGCCTTTGGCAGCTACATGATTAATTTTGTAATATAGTCAACCTCCTCTTCATCCATATTTGATAGGAAACCTGTGTAATCAAGAGGGAAGCCGGGTACAGAGTTTATGAAATCGTGTAGAAGGTTTCAGAATATGCTGGGGGGCTTTGCCTGCATTCAGGGTTTACTCTTCCTTCCCTCGGTGACCCTGCTGGCCATTGAAATCTGCTCTCGCCTTGCCTTTGAGGCAGTAACAGCTCTTTCGGAAGCCTGCAGCAGACCTGATAAGTAACCAGCTGGGTGTTACCTAAAAGAAACAAAATATGGTTTGAGCTTCATTTAGAATCTGCCATGTTCCCTCAAGGTGCTGGAGGTACGTGATTCATCCGTGGGAAAGGGTCCTTCCAGGCGTCTGAGGGGGAGGAAGTGCATTGGCTGTAATATGCCAAACTTGGTCCAAGATTTACAGTTCGTAAAACACTGCCAAACCCATTCCCTCATTTGAACTCGTGATAACCCTTAAGGGAGGCAGGAGGACATGGCTGTGGTTAGAGCCCTTTTACCAAAGGGGAAAGAATCTCAGAGATTAAATGATGCTTAGGCTCTTCTGGCCTCTTTTACAGAATCACCCTTCACTCCCTCACTCTCCCAAGCACCTCTTTGCCTCCCTGGGGACCCCAGGCCCCTATCCTGTATTGCATTATCAAAGGCCCTCGTGTTTTGCCGCTCTGACTTGTACCTACTAAGATGCAGTTCCCACATGGTGCGAGGTGCCCAGGGTGCTGCTGGGAACTCACAGGAGCTCAGTCAGTTGTTTTGAAAGTTTGAGGGAAACAGAGCAGTGTGTGACATCTCTCCAACCCCATAGGAAAGGGATAAACAGACCACTCTGCATTCCTTTAGATGACATCATATCTTTGCAAAGTGGGGTTTTCAGTGTCTGCAGTGGTGAAAAATGGGAGCCAGTAAAAATCCGTGTAGAACAGGAATCGAAGGTCACAGTGTCCTATCAGATTGAGAACGCTTGAGAATTTGTGCAGTGCCCAACAGGCACATATGTCCCATTAGGAAGTAATTGTGGTTCTTTAAGAATGAAATAAAAAGATTATCTTTCTTTTAATTTCTGTGTATTATTTTTTGTTGCCAGGACACAAATACTTATTCAGCTGCTTGGATCTAACTGCATCATAAATGGAACTGTTAGGTCTTTCTTTTGGCCTAGGGGCACTGCAAAAAAACACCAGTGATGCCAACGGGACCGTGAACTGAAAACGTTTGGAAACCTCTCTTGTAACTAAAACGCCTTAAAGTGTTGCTCCTCTTTTTCTAAGAGAACTCTGAAGTTTGCAAAGCTTTTAAACCCCAAGACTGGATGTCTGCCAGAGGGATTTCACTGCTCTGACAAGATGCAGTAAAGGCAACTTTTGGTGGGGGTCTTCCTGGCCCTCCTGAGTCACACTTGGCATCAGTCCCTGCATGGGCACAGATTGGCCTAAAATAGTGGGATAATTAGTTGCCCCAGAGCAGGTAGAGTGTGAATAGGATGACTGTCATCCCCAGGTGTCCAGGGGCTAGCTCCACAGTCTGTCTCCAGTGGAGAGCTCGAGCCTCAATCTCTCTGTTCGGTCCTTTTCCTCAGTGACTTTTAGTTCAGTGTCCTTCACATACCTTTCCCACAGGGAAGAATGTGGGCAATCTGGAATCTGTGTCACATGTTTGTCGAGCTCCTCAAAGACACGAGGCTCAGCTCCTTCCTGCTCCCGGTTCCCCCCACGCCAGCCTAGCCCTTGCGCCCCGCCTGTGGCTTCCCTCGCTGAGATGAGAGGGGCTGGAGACGGTGGGGGCTGCCTGGTGTTAAGGGGAGCTGTGAGAGGCAGAACTGGAACCAAGGGGGACGTCTTCCTTGAGGTGATAAGCAGATGGGGGATTCTTACACACCAGCCTGTGAGTGTTGCCTGATCCTGATTGCCTGAGCACAGTTGGTGGGAGGTAGGCCATCAGTACTCACGCTGGGCAGGACTAGAACTGGCAGCTCCCATTGACCTTGAGCTGTACAACCAGCCACTCCTAGTTCAAATCCTGGCTCCACCGAGTACAAGCCGTGACTTTGGGCAAGTTATGTAGCCTAAGATTTGGTTTCCTCACCTGTAAAACGGAAATAGCAGTAAGGCACCTTGTAAGATTATTATGACAGTTCATCGGAACACGTTATGTTAAGTGCTTAGCATGGTGCCTGACGCACGAGTCTTCAGTATATGGTAGCAGTTTCTCCTCTTCGGCGTCACCATCACCGTCTTCATCTCCTTGGAAGCAACAAGCCTGTGAAGTTGGGTGAAGAGAGGTTAGCCATCTCCATTGTGCAGATACGGAAACTGAGGCTCAGAGAGGTTGAATCTGACTTGCCTCAGGTCGCACACACAGGTACCGCTGCCTCTCCAAACCCAGGTGGCTTCCTTCACTTGGCTCTCCCTGCACCGCACCCCCACGGCTCCCTCCTCCATCCGGCCCCCACCTCCTGCCCCACTCGGACAGGTTGCCAAGTTCACACACATGTCCTGCTGCTCTCCCCCCCTGGATCCTGCGCATCAGACAGCCACTGGAGGGGGCACAGCTTGAGCAGGTAATGAGGAACCTTCTGGGCCTGGAGGCGTCTCCTGAGCGGACACATAACTTGCTACCTGTTTTTGACCTCTGACCCTCCTGGCGATGTTGGTGGCTTTGTCTCGGAGACCTTGGAGCCATCATCCCGAGGAGTGAGGCACAGGAAATCTGTCCCCATGTGACCCTGTTGTCACTACCTTGCACAGAGCTGCTGTTTTGACGTGGTGGGAGCACTGTTTCCCCTGAGCTTCCAGAGGGTTGTGTCTCCATGTATAGAGACCTCTCCTGCATGCCTGCCCCCTGGCAGCCTAGGCTCTGATTTGGTAATCCCTTCTCTGTCCCCCCAGTTGCCCTACCGTCCATCTCACCAGGAGGGGGAGTGGAATATGTTGGGACTAGTCAGAGGCCAGTTTTGGGTCATCCTCTGATTCAGTTAATGTTTGCTGTAGAACACTCCCAAACTTAGCAGCTTAATAGGATTTATTCTTTCTCACAATTCTGTGGTTTGGCTGGTTTGGCTGGGACTGGATGGTCTCAAGGGGCCTCACTCACACCCCTGGATCCTCAGTTGGGATAGTGTATTAATCATGCCTTCTTATTTTCCGTATTTTTTTTTTTAAGATTTTATTTATTTATTTGACAGAGAGACACAGCGAGAGAGGGAACACAAGCAGGGGGAGTGGGAGAGGGAGAAGCAGGCCTCCCGCCAAGCAGGGAGCCCGATGCGGGGCTTGATCCCAGGACCCTGGGATCAGGACCTGAGCCGAAGGCAGACGCCTAACCAACTGAGCCACCCAGGCGCCCCTGTATTTTTTTTTTTAAGATTTTATTTATTTATTTGAAAGAGAGAGAGAGAGTGCACATGAGCAGGGGGGAGGGGCAGGGGAAGAGGGAGAAGCAGACTCCCTCTGAGCAGGGAGCCTGATGCAGGGCTCGATCCCAGGACCCCAAGATCATGACCCGAGCCGAAGGCAGACACTTAACCGACTGATGCCCCTTTCTGTATTTTTGATGGTTTGACATCTTGGGGCCTTGCAAGGGACTGCCCCTCCCAGAATTAGCCTGTATTCCCGGAGACTCTCCTATAAGGGCTCACCTTTCATGTGGAAACCAAACAGCCCAGAGCCCATACTCCTCCTCACCACCTCCTTTGTGGAGCTCTTGTACTCCGGGCCACTGTCCCCCTGCCCTGATTATCCCAAGGCAGGTACCAGACAACCAGGGACAGCCCCTATGTCCCAGAGCCCCTGAAATTATTCAAACCGGCCAATCCTAAACCGGCTTCCTCTGCCTTGCCTGCTCCTTCCCATGGAAACCAGAGTAAAGTCTGCCCTTCATGTCTCCCTCTGGCACCTCCGCCTGCTTCCCCACGTGGCCCCCTGTGGCCGTGGCGAGCCCCCTCCTCTTGGGAACTGTAACTTTCTTTTCAGTGGCAGTCATGTACTGATCTGTTGGCCTCACCGCACCTGAACCACGATAGAACTCACATGTGAAACCAGACAGCAGCTGTGATGGCTGACAGCATGGTCTCTCATCCTGCAGGAGGCCAGCCCGGGCTTCTTCCGATAGGGTCTCAGTGTTCCCAGCGGAAGACGGAGCAGACTTCCCCGCACAGGCGCTCAGATTCCCACCTGGGGCACGCTGGCTAATGCAATGCAAGGGCCAGCAGAGATTCAAAGGCTGAAAAGAGAGAGATGCCACTTCCTAAGGGAAGGAGAAGCAAAGTGAGGCTGCCAAGTGGTGTGCGCACAGGAATGGGAAGAATTTGTTGCCATTTAAAAAAAATCCACCACACGCTCTGCTTTATGTGTCTTTGGGCACGTGGCTTCCTTTTCCTTAACCTCATTTTTATCACGTTTATAATAGAGTAAAAATGCCTGTCCCTTACAGGGCTGCTAGGAGGGTCCACACCATAAACTGTCAAGTTCCATGGGAATGGAAGGGTTTGTTGTTCACGGACATCCCTACCATGGGCATCACATTTTTGAGTTGAGAAAGATCCAGGTAGTTTGGATCTTAAGAAATGATTTGGTTATCCTATAG
The DNA here is from genome assembly GCF_011800145.1 of Mirounga leonina. Classification (NCBI taxonomy): domain Eukaryota; kingdom Metazoa; phylum Chordata; class Mammalia; order Carnivora; family Phocidae; genus Mirounga; species Mirounga leonina. The sequence continues at coordinate 9,203,595 of NW_023270855.1, forward strand.
CTTGAACAAAAAGAACGTTTCTTAAAACGTAGGTTGGTGTCCTCCTGCTAAGTGCCAGACAAGATGCCCCCCCATTCTTGTATAAAATACAATGGTATTTACAGTCTTAGTTGAGGTGCTTGATCCTTTCTACAGGTGTCCCAGTTCTGGATCTGGGGAGAGGAAATTTGGCCAGATTTGGATCAGGCATACACCTCTGGTCCAACCACGCCCGTCAGAGGGGCACGGTAATGGGTACTGAATGCTGTTTTTTTGTCTGTCTTGACCCTACTCCTTTAACTTGGCTGGACACACTGATCCCTGTCAACCGACAGATCATAAACGTTGTGAATACCCACCCACCCGTCTTCTTGCTCCAGACCTTTCTTGCTTATTCCCGACTTGTGCCCGTTTCCCTGCTGCATTACAGCATAGTTCCTGCATACTTCCTGACTCTTGGCTCGCTTGCATTTATTGGCTTGCTCTCGTACTTTCCCAGGTGGTGGTTCTCATCTGAAATTGTTGGCCCCTGCATCTCAACGCTTCCAGAAGGGCTTCTGCGTGGATACGGCTTCCTATGCAAAGCAACAGCCGACCGTGTATTTCGTTCTTCTGGGTTGAGTTGCACTTGGGGTGTGATAGCCATCCTAGCCTGCTCCTTGGGACTCACCTTGCAGCCGCGGTCCCCCCACTCCACCCAAGAGGTGGGATTTAGATGGTTTCTCTGTCCAGACCCTAGTCCCCTTGAAGGCAGGTGCTGTGTTTCCAGATGTGGTCATCTTGTCCCTATGGGACTAAGAGCATTGGATGGGATATAAAGTCCAAACAGAACAGATTTGGGCTGGATACTTGTAATGGACATGAGTTGTTTTATGGCTGCAAGCATCCAGAACTCTTTCTTATTTGGGAGAAATCCTTCATTGGTGATAGACTCGGTCCTGTCTCCCGAAGCAGGGACCTGATGTTCCCTTTCCTCAGCTGCTGGCCTCTCTGGCACATGTGACCTGGGCATAGCCAGATGCTCTCACCTTGAACTTTGAATCTTGAGGGAGTCTCATAAAAACAATGGTCCCATGAGAAATAATTCTTGCTGGAGAAGTGGAGAAGCTGAGGTCTCAGCGGAGATCACAGGGGGGCCCTAGCAGCAGCTGTGCAGGGGAAATACTCTCACTGAGCTTTCCCAGTGGCCAGACTTGGGCTGTGTTTTTGCTGCTTGGACCTCCTGGTTTCTGCCTTTTTTTTGAGCTCCGTTCTCCATTTTTGCTATTACCTCTTTTGCTGCATCGAGTCAGAATAAATGCTTGTGTTTTTGCTTTTGCAGCCAAAAACCTGACCGATGCAGCCCACAAATAATAATAAAGGACGGCCTCCATTGCCCAAGTGGGTAGCTGTGCCGGGCGGGGCACCGGGCGCTTCATGGAGGTGACACTGAACCCTTACAGCAGTCCTGGGGGGAGTTACTGTTTTTCTCACTTTGCATATTAGACTCAGGCTCTATGAACAGTGCTGCTGTGAACATTTCTCGAATGCATTTTCCTGGCATTCATGTGTGCACATTTCTGTCGGGTATGTAACTAGGAATGGAATTGTTGGGTCATAAAGTACAGGATATGTTCCTCGTCATTAGCTAATGTTCAGTGTTTTCCAGAACGCTCTTACAAAATTCAACTCCCAACAGCACTTGTATGAGATGCTGGTTTCAATATGTGAGCGGATGTTGGCCAACATTTGATATTGTGTCTTTTTTATATTAGTCCTTGTGGCAGGTGTTTAGTGGTATCTCATTACAGCTTAGTTTGCATTCCCAACTTGTGTCTGCTTCTCTCTGGTTCCTGCACAATTCCTGCCTCTTGGCTCTTTTGCATTTATTTTCTTGCTCTTGTACTTTCCCATGTGGTGTTTTTCATCTGAAATTGACAGCCTTTGCGTGAGGTTGAGTACCTTTTAAGAAGAATTTTTATTTTTTAAAAATATTAGTTGGATAGGATGGAGAGTTCCCACATACCACCCCTGTGGTATATTTGTTGCAATGAATGCACTAATATTCATATGTTACTATTAACTAAAGTCCACAGTTTACATTAAGATTCATTCTTTGTGTTGTCTAATTCTGTGGGTTTTGGCAAATGCATAATGTCATGTATCCACCATGAGAATATCATACAGAATAGTTTCAGTGCCCTAAAGACCTTGCACCATCTCTTCATCTCACCCCACTTACCCCAAACCCCTGACAACCACTGACTTTTTTTTTTTACTATCTCTATAATTTTGCCTTTTCCAGAATGTCATATAGTTGGAATCATACAGTATATAGACTTCTCAGACTGGCTTTTTTCAGTTAGCAATATCTATTTAAGGTTTCTCTGTGTCTTTTCATGGCTTGGTAGCTAATTTTTTTTTTATCACTTAATAATATTCCATCATTTGGATTAATATCCAAAATACCCAGTTTGTCTCTCCATTCACACATTAAAGAATATCTTAGTTGCTTCCACCTTTTGGCAGTTGTGGGTAAAGCTGCTAGAAACACCCATGTGCCGTGTTTGTGTGGACATAAGTTTTCAGTTCATTTGGGTAAATACCAAGGAGCACGATTGCTTGATCATATGATAAGAGCATGTGTAGTTTTGTAAGAAAGTGCCGCCCTGTCTTCCAGAGTGGCCATTTTCATTCTCACCAGCAACGAACGAGACTTCCTGATGCTTCACATCTCAGCATTTGGTGTTGTCAGTTTTGGGATTCTAGCCATTCTTATATGTGGGTAGTGATGTCTTGTCTTAATTTGCAATTCTCTAATGGCATATAAATTTGAGCATCTTTTCATGTGCTTACTTGCTCTCTGTATATCTTCATTGATGAGTAGTCTGTTCCTGTCTTCGCTCGTTTTTAAATTGGGTTGTTTCCTTATTAAGAGTTCTTTGTGTATTTTGGATACAAGTGCTTTATCAGATTGTGTGTTTTGCAAATATTTTCTCCCAGTCTGTGGATTTTATTTTCATTCTCTTAATATCATCTTTCATGGAGGAGAAATTCTTAATTTTAGTGAAGGACAGCTTCTCGGTTTTTCTTTCATACATCATGCTTACATGCATCATGAAAACCTTATCACCAAACCCCAATTCTTTTCTTATGTGATCTTCTGGAAGTTTTATAGTTTTGCACTTTACACTTAAGCCTGTGTATTTTGAGTTTGTATTTTACACTTAAGCCTGTGTATTTTTAGATTTTGTAAAGGGTAGGAGGTCTGCATCTACATTTACTTTATCTTTTTTCATGTTGATGTCCAATTGTTCCAGTACTGTTTGTTGAAAAACTATCCTTTCTCCATTGAATTGCCTTTGCTTCTTTGTCAAAAATCAGTTGTCCATTTCTGGGTACTCTGTTGTGTTCCATTGATCTATGTGTCTGTTCTTTCACCAATCCCACACTCGCTTCATTACTGTATCTCTGTAATGGGACTTGAAGTTAGGAAGTGTCAGCCCTCCAATTTTGTTCTCCTTCAAGACAGGGTTGGCTGTTCTGGGTCTTAGGTCTCTCCTTATCTAACTTTCTAATCAGTCTGTTGATATTCACAGAATGATTTCGTAGGCTTTTGATTGGGATTGCATTGAATTGGCATTGTTAAGTACGTTTTGATATATTTATTTGCAATTTGGATTTTTGTGTGTGACATACTCTTTCTAATCTCTTGCCCATTTTTCTTTTTCTTATTGATTTGATAAGTTCTTTCTATATCTTTGAAAAATGGTTGTCTTTATATGTATTAGAAATTCTCATTCTGGACTTGCCTTCTCAGTCTATTAATGATGCCTTTTGATGAATAGAAGATCTTAATCTTTTTTTTTTTTTTTAAGATTTTATTTATTTATTTGAGAGAGAGAATGAGAGAGAGAGCACGAGAGGGGGGAGGGTCAGAGGGAGAAGCAGACTCCCTGCTGAGCAGGGAGCCCGATGCGGGACTCGATCCCGGGACTCCGGGATCATGACCTGAGCCGAAGGCAGTTGCTTAACCAACTGAGCCACCCAGGCGCCCTAGAAGATCTTAATCTTAATTCTGTTCAGTTTAACCATTTTTCTTCATGGTTATATATTTCATGGCCTGTTTAAGATTCCAGAAGTTATGAGTAAATTCTGCTCTGTTATTTTCTAGAGCAGGGGTCTGCAAAATTTTTCTGGAACAGGTTGTATAATAAATATTTTTGGCCTGTCTGTCATATGGTCTACGACATACCTATGCAACTCTGTCACTGTAGTGTGAAAGCATAGGCAATATGTAAATGAAGGGGTGTGTGTGTGTTCCGGTGCAACTTAATCTACAAAGCCACGCAGTGGGCCAGTTCCGTTTCCTGGGCCATAATTTGCTGAACTGCATGTGAGGGTAGCGCTGGCCACTAGTATTCTCTATGATGACAGCAACATTCTATGTGTGCTTTGTTCAAGATGGAAGCCACGAGCCCCATGTGGGTGTTGTGTGATCGGAATATAGCCAGTGCAACTGACAAACTGAATTTTATATTTTGTTTAATTTTTATTAATGGAAACTTAAGTAGCTGCATGGGACTAGTGGCCACTGCGGAAGACAGTGTAGTTGTGGAGGCTTATTGTTTTGTCATTTGCTTAGGTCTACACTGAGAAATGGAAATGATTTTAGTGTACAGTGAAGGGTAGGGGAGAGATGACCATCCCGTTTACACAAAGACCATTTCTTTAAAGCACTGTCTTTTCCCCACAGCTGGGCAGAGCCATCTTTGTCATACATCAGGTACCTCTGTATGTGTGAGTTGGCTTTTGGACTCTGTTATGTCTTAGTAGTTATGTGTATTTTATCTCTCCTTGCACCAGTATCATAGTGTCTTAAATACTGAAGCTCAATAGTGAATAAGACTGGATATCGGATAGATTTAATACTCTTTTTCTCTTCTTCAAGAATATCTTAGTGCTTCTTACCCTTTGCATTTCCATATAAATTTATAATTACCTTGTCAATTTCCATACAAAATCCCTCTTCTTGAATATTTTGAGACTGAATTTGTAGATCAAATTGGAGAAAATTAACATATTTCTCCTATTCAGTCTTCCAAATGAAGTACCTAGGATGACTCTTTGCTTATTTAGATCTTCTTTAACTTCTACCAATCATGTTTTTTAGTTTTCAGTACAGAGGACTTCTACATCCTTCAGTAGATTTATTCCTAGGTATTAAATATTTTTGATGCTATTTTAAGTGATATTTAAAAAATTATTTTCTAATTGTTTATGGTAGGCATATAAATACACAGTTGCTTTTTATACACTGACCTTGTACCTACAACCTTGTTTAATTTACTTATTAGTTATAATAATTTATCTGTAGATTCTTTTGGATTGTCTGTGCATAAAAGCACATAATTTGTGCATAAGGACATCGCTGTTTCTTTGATCCTCTTTCTTTCTTCTCTTTATTTATTTTTCTCTGGTATTGTGTTGTCAAGAATCTCCAGTTACTGTTGAATAGAGGTGATGAGAGTGGAGCAGGCACTCTTAGTTGCAGTTCAGTCTCAGAGGGAAAGCTTTCATCATGTTTGTTTCAGGTTACTCTCTATCAGTACATCTTAGCCGGTTGGTTTTCTAACATCAAACCATCCTTGCATTCCTGGAGTACTCAATTTGACTGTGTTGTATTCTTCCTTATTCTTAATATTATCACTAGATTAGCTTTGCTAATATTTTGATTGTGATTTTGGCATCTATATTACTAAGCAAGATTGGCCTGGAATTTTCTTGTCTTGTATCTTATGTCTTTCTTATGTTTTTGTCAGTTTTGGAATCAAAGTGATGCTGACCTCATAAAACTAGTTGGGAAGAATATCTTCATTTCCTATTTTCTGGTAGAGCTTTTGCAGCATTTGGCATTATTTCTTTCTTAAATATTTGGTACATTTCACCCATGAATTTTCTTCAGTTTCTGGTTCATCTTGTGTCAGATTTTGCAAGTTATATTTTTCTGAAATGAGTCCATATTATCTAAATTTTCAAATTTATTGCCATAGAGTTATTAATATCTTACGATTTTTTAAGTCTCTGATAGGTCTGTAGTGATTATCTTTCATATTCCCCAAATCAACTGTTTATCCCTTTTCTGTTTTTCTTCATTATTCTCTCTAGGGTTTTTTCAAAAAATCAACTTTGTCTCTCTTAATTTTCTATGTCGTGCATTTGTTTTCTGTTTCATTAAGTACTGCTATTATTTTTATTACTTTCTTCCTTCTATTTTATTTGCATTTAATTTTTTATTTGCATTTATATATTGAAGTATAGCATCATATATATATACAGAAAACTGCATAAAGCTTAACTGTACAGTTAATGCATTTTTACAAAATTAACGCACCTGTTTATGAAATAGAATTTAATGGCACTCCAGAAGCCCCCCATTGTCCCCTCTAGTCACCAATCCTCCTCTCAGTCCCAAAGATAACCATTAGCCGGCATCTAACCCCATAGATTAGATTTGACCTGTTTTTGAAGTTTATATAAATGTAATCATATAATATATTCTTCTTTGTTTCTTGCTTCTTTCCCTGAACATTATGTTCATGAAATTCATCCATTTTGTTGCATGTAGCGAACATTTGCATATTTTAATTATACATATGCATAGCATTTCATTTGTATAAATATATTGTAGTTGGTTTAACTCTTCTATGTTGATATTCAAATCAATTTGAATTGATTACACTTTGGAGATAGTATGAATGATTTTGAATAATAAAGGTGCCCAAATCACAATAAAAATATTAGCAAAACTAATACAGTGATAATATTAAGAATAAGGGAGAATACAACACAACCCAAGTTGAGCGCAATAAACATTGTAGCATACGCTCTTTGGGTACACAATGTACACACTACTGTTGGATACATAGCTACCTAGGAGTAGAAGTGCAGGGTCCTAGGGTATTTGTGTGTTCACGTTAGGAGATACTGTCAAATGGTTTTCCAAAGTGGCCGTGAGAACATTTTCCTGCTAGCAGTATATGAGAATTTGAGTTTCTCCATGTCCTTGCCAAGACTTGGTATTGTCAGCCTTTTTAATTTTAGCCATGCTGGTGGGAGATTAGTGGTATTCCATTGTAGTTATAACTATTTTTTCTTAATGAGTAATGAGATTGAGCATCTTTTCATATGTTTATTGGCCATTTGTATATTTTCTTTAATGAAGTTCAAGTCTATTGCCCATCAGGTTGTTATCCTTTTTATGTTTTATGACTTGTATAGGTTCTTTACATACTTTGGCTAAGAGTCTAGTTTTTATGTGTTGCAAATATCTTCTACTCTTGCCTTTTTACTCCTTTTTTGGTGTCTTGGACAGAAGTTCTTAATGTTAGTGTATTCACTTTATCAGTCTTTTCCTTCATGGTTGATGCTTTAATGTCCTATTTAATCAATCTTTACTTATCTCAAAGTCAAAAATATGTAATCCTGTTTGTCCTCTAGAAGTTTTTTTGCTTCACTTTCCCAATTTGGATCTAAGATACACTTTGAGTTGATGCAGCACAGGGTTTTTCAGCCTTGGTACTATGGACATTTTAAACTCGCTAATTCTTTGTTGTGAAGGGCTGTCCTGTGTATTGTTGGATGTTTAGCAGCATCCCTGACCTCTGCTCCCTAGATGCCAATAGCATGGCCCCTCTCCAACCAGCACAGTCAAAAATGTCTCCAGAATTGCCAAATGTTCCCTAGGGGACAAAATTACCCTCACTTGAGAACCACTGATTTAACATATGGTGTGAATTAGGGGTTACTTTTCATTTATTTTCTCATATGGCATTCAATTAATTATATTTCTTCCTTTGCAATTTTTATACGTTCTATTTATTTTTCTTTCTTTGTTGCACTGGTATGAGCATCTAGTTCAATGCTGAACAGAAATGATGATAGTGGGGGGAAGATGAGTATTTCACCATAAGTATAATTTTTTACAGTAGGTTCACTGAGAATATCTGCTATCTGATTCAGAAAGTTCCCTTATATTCTTCATTTATTAGGAGTTTTTAAAAAATTGTTAATGACACCTGACACTAATATAACACTGTATATTAACTACACTGGAATTAAAATGAAAACTTCATGGAAAAAATCATTAATGATTGTTGATAGTTTTATGAAATGCTTTTTTTTAAATGTATCTATGCAGGTGATCATGTAAATTCCCTTTAATTATGTTATCATGGCATTGCATAATGATGTCACATTAATTGATTTTGCAATGTGAAACCAGCTTTGCGTTTTTAGAATAAATCCAGGAATTTAGGCCTTGGATTATGTTATCTTCCTCCAGGGAGTTTTTGCTTTTGCTTTTGGAAGGCATGAAGGCATATTAGCAATTCAGGATGAACTTCAGCCAGTTTTAGGCATTGAGATGATTCGGAGTTGAAGGGTGGTGTTTTCCAGGGCTGCTCTGCTTCCTGTTCATTCATCCTAGGGGCAGCTGCTGATGCTTCCAGGCCCGCAGGGCAGGGACAGTTACCAGGGCTCCTTTTCTTTTAGCTGTGATCCATCTGCCTCATAAAGATGTCAGGAGGACTGTTGGGGTTCTCAGCCTCTCAGCCCTCTCCCAGAATTAGCAAGTTGACCCTGGGGAAGGCAGTTCCAAATGCTGCCCTTTCTACATTACATCTTCTTCCAAGTCAAGACCTGGTCATTCTTTTCTGCCTTCTTAGTTCTCTGAGGGCTTCAAACAGTTTATTAAAATAATAATAACTAATATTATTGTTATCATCATTATTTTGTTCAGCTTTTGTAGCTGTTCTCACTGGGATGGTTGGGTCTGAATTATCTGATCAGTCATTACTAGAGGTGGAAGTTTCTCAGTTAGAGAAAAAAATATCAAATACTCAAAGATAAAACATGTATGTTTGAAATAAAACAACCCGTGAATCACCCCCTCGGTTATGAAATAAAACACTGACTATCCTGGGGCACCTGGGTGGCTTCAGTTGGTTAAGCATCTGACTCTTGATTTCGGCTCAGGTCATGATCTCGAGGTCATGAGATGGAGGCCTGTGTTGGGCTCCCTGCTCAGCGGGAAGTCTGCTTGGGATTCTCTCCCTCACTCTCTGCCCTTCCCCTCCTGCTTGCTCACACACACACTCTCTCTCTAAAAACAAAACAAAACAAAACAAAACAAAACAAAACAAAACAAAACAAAACAAAACATTATGAGTATCTTAGAAACCCGTGTGCCCTGCCTAATCTCATTCTTCTCTCTCTCTGCCATAACTAACCCCTACTTTAATTGTTGTGTTAATCCTTTGTTGCTTTTCTTTCTAGTGTTAGCAGCTATGTATGCATTTCTAATTGTAATGCATAGTTTTGCCTGTTTTTGAACTTTATATAAATGAAATCTTATTAAATCTATCCTGTGGTATCTCACTTCTTTTGCTCAAGTTTGTGTTTTAGAAATTTATCTAAGATGGCGATTTTCTCTACTCCATAGTCTTCCATTGATACACAGTGTATTTTCATTCTAGTGTAGATGGGCATTTGTATTGTTTTAGGTTTTGAGCTATTATAAATAATACTATGATGAACATTCTTCTACACACTTCTTGGTGCACAGGTAAAGTTATAGGATATACATATCTTTGACTTTGCTTGATAATACCAAACTCTTTTCCCAAATGATTGTATTAATTTATAATCCCACAGCACTGTATGAGTTTCTGTTGCTCTGTAATCTTGCCAACACTTGGTATTGATTGACTTTTTACACTTTTGCCAATATGATGAGTGCCAAGTAATATCTTATATTGCATATTCCACTGATGTCTGCTGAGATTACACTTTTTTTCATATGGAACCATAACCATCTATTTTTCTCTGAAATACCTGTTCTTATGTCTTGCTCTTTAAAATTTTTTTTTTTTGTTTGGGCTGTTTTTTTCTTTTTTCTTAATTGATTGTTAGGGGTCTTTCTACATTCTAGATCACAGCTGCCCAATAGAACTTTCTATAATGGTAGAAATGCTATATATCTGCACCGTCCAGTATGGTAGCCACCAGCTACATAGGGCTGTTGAGCACGTCATATGCCATAGTGCAACAGAGGAACTACATTTTTATTATTATTTAATTTGAATCTGACTAGCCACATATCTAATAGCCACCTTATTGAACAACACAGTTTTAGGTAATTTGTTGGCTTTATGTTTTATGAATCTCTTCTCAAAGTTTATGGATTATCTTTTCACTCCCTTTATGGTGCCATTTGATGAATAGAAGTTTTTTTTTTTTTAAGTTTCTTTATTTATTTTAAGTAATCTCAACACCCAACGTGGGGCTTGAACCCACGACCGTGAAAGCAAGAGTCGCATGCTCTTCTAACTGAGCCAGCCAGATGCACCAATGAACAGAAGTTCTTAATTTTAATGCAGTGAATTTTATCATTCTTTTCCTTTTTTGTTTTATCAGTCTTTTCCTTTTTAGTGTTTAATATATTGTTTATAAAGTCCTTTCTCATCCTGAGGTCTTAGAAATTGATTTTTGCGTGTCTCATGAGGAATTGTGATTTTTTTCTCTCCCTCATCATAGCTAATTTCCCTAACATCATTTACTAACGGGTCCTTTCTTACCTCACCGATCTGCAGGACTGGCAGTATTAATCAAGATATTGACAAGAAATAGATGGTACCCTCATGCAATATAATTGAAAAGAGTTTAGGGGTGCCTGGGTGGCTCAGTCGGTTAAGTGTCTGACTCTTGATTTTGGCTCAGGTCGTGATCTCAGGGTCGTGAGATTGAGCCCTGCATGGGGATCTGCACTGAGCATGGAGCCTGTTTGGGATTCTATCTCTCCCTCTCCTTCCAGTCCTCCCCCTTCCTCCTCTCTCTCTAAAAAAAAAAGAGTTTAATAAAGGTACTTTTTATAAAGATGGGGGCAGGGTTAAGGGAAACTGCAGAAGATGAGGGAGCTCTTGGGCAGGTACAAGCTGGGAACATGTAGCATATCTAAGCCAGAGGGATCAAGGGGAAGAGGCAGGACTTATTGGACCCAGAGAAAAAAGCAGAACAAAAAGGCTATCATATAGCAGGTGACTTTCTGTAGAAAAACATACCAGTCACTGTGGCCCAAGAGAGAGAGAATGGGCCAGAAAAATAAATACTTGAGTATTCAGCCTCACCCTTGTCCCTCCTTCAGATCTCCTGCTGGTGTTGAACCCACTGTAACTTAGCTGGAAACCAGAGGAAAGGGAATGTCTTTTTTACATCTTGCTGAAATGTTATTCACCCTTTAAAGTGCTCTTAAATGACAATTTGTGGTCCGAAACTTCAAGATTTTCTGTATGTTCCAGGTAGACCCAACTGAACTCTCTCTCTCTCTCTCTCTCTCTTTTTTTATGCATTTCAATAACTTTATTGAAAGATATATCCCTTAGTACCAAAACATAATGGTAGTCGGTTAGGCTACCTCTGCCAACTCAGAATTAACACTGATGTTGTCAAATTATTGAAATATATCAGCCTTTTGGGAAAACTGAAGTTATCCACAGAACACAGTTCACAAAAGTATAAGATATATTGTAGTTCTTTGGTTTATTTTCCAGTGCACATTTACCCATAACATGATGTCAAAATTGGGTACAGCCATTATGGATGGACTCAGGCTACTTGCTGCACTGAGTAACTGTTTACAACATTTTTAATGCCGTAGATCTCCTTATAGTCACTGACTTAATAGAAAATCTTGAATACTACCGTAACAACTTTATAATTATGAAGATGCCTACTTACTTTTTTAGACTTTCTTTTGGCACAGGAGGGGCAATTAGTGAAAGTATATTCTCTTCCTTTAAGAATTCTAAATTAGAAGCAATAGCAGTTTCTATAAAAACAGCCCTTAGTAAAAACTTCTGGAGTGTTAAATCAGCAAGTTTTTGGGGCGAAGTTATTTTGAATTACTAACACAATAAAAACAAATTTTCTTGATGGAATTAGGTGGAGGCAGTAGATATTGTGTAAATTTTATCATGGATGTAAACATCACCTGTTTTTTAGAAAAAATATTAAAAGATAACTTAATATGCCAAAATGACTAGGCGTGTAGTTTTGCTTTTATAAAATGCCTTCAAATTTAAGTGTAATTCCCAAGTATCAATAAAGTCCAATCTCTGGATTATCTATTACTTGCACTATAGATACCAAGAAACCATTTTCACTGCCTAGAATGGTGATCCTTGTTATGCCTTAGAAGTGCATTTGTGAAATGTTGGTTTTGATGTATACCTCATAATTTAGAATTTATTTAGGTTACCACTTTTAATAACACCTAAATACACTTTTGATTCCCATAACATTTTGAGTCTTAAGACTCTAATATTACTACCTCATTAGCCTAGCAAACAATAAAGGTCTTTGATATTAGGGACCTTATAACTGATGGAGTCCATAAAGGTCAGCTCTGGGGCACAGAGTAGAGTAGAGAAGGTTGGACAGTGCATCTAGATAGAGAAACAGAAATCATCAAACACCCCTGTTCTCTTATAAATCTGTTTTCCATAAATGCATGGGTTTCTATGCGTTCTCTCTTCATATTGTGCCACTGGTCTGTTTGTACCAATACCACACTGTTTTAGTTACTGTAGCTTTGTTTTTTAAAGTAGTCTCCATGTGCCCAATGTTGGGCTGGAACTCATAGCCCTGAGATCAAGAGTCACATGCTCTACTGACTGAGCCAGCTGGCACCCCAGTTACTGTAGCTTTAAATATGATTTCATACTTGGGAGGACAAGTCTCCCCTCCTTGTTTTTCTTCTTCAGGAATGTCTTGTCTATTCTTGGCCTTTTATTCTTTCTTATATATTTTAGAATTAGTTTGCCAATACCCATAAGAATCTCTATTAGAATTTTGATTGGAATTGCGTTGAACCTACAGATCAAATGGAAGAGAGCCGACATATTTACAGTATTTAATCTCCCCATCCAAGGATATAGTTTATATCTCCCTATACTTGGGTTTTTTAAAATGTGTCCCTTAATAAAGTTTTGTAAACTTTTATAAAGGGCTCTGTTTCTTTTGCTAAATTTTTTTCTAGATACTTTCTCTTTTTATTGCTATAGTAAATTTTTTTTTAAAAAAATGTCACTTTCTTTCTGGTTGTTGCTCATGTGTGAAAATGCAATGACTCTTGTCTATTTTAGACCCAGCAGCCTCACTGAATTAGCTTAGTAATCCTGATAGTTTCTCTGAGAGTTCTTTGGGATTTTCTATATACATAGTCGTATTGTCTATAAATGACAATAGTGTTGTTTCTTCCTTTACAATCCATCTGTTTTTCTTTCTTTCTTTTTTTTCTTTAGAGAGAGAGAGAGATTGAAAATGCAAGCTGGGTGGGGGGGCATGAGGAACAGAGGGAGAGGGAGAGAATCTTAAGCAGACTCCTCACTGAGTGCAGAGCCCGACACGGGGCTCAATCTCACAACCCTGAGACCATCAACTCTGATGAAATCAAGAGTCAGTCACTTAACCAACTGAGCCACCCAGGTGCCCCAATCTGTTTTTCTCTTGAAATTCTTTTTGCAGCACTTATGACTTCTAGTAAAGTATAGAATAGAAGTGGTATTGGCAGACACCCCTTACTTGCTCATGATTTTAGAGGAAATGCTCTCAATATTTTAGCATTAGTTATGGTGTCTACTATATGTTCGTACAGAAGCCCTATATCAGGTTATGGAAGTTCCCTTCTATTGCTAGGTTGGTAAATGTTTTTGTTTTTAACATGAAAGGATATTGAATTTTATCAAGTGCTCTTACTACATTAATTAAGGTCATCATAGGAGTTTTTTTCCTATTGCGTTTGGAATGGTTTCATTTCTTTCTTTTTTTTTTTTTTTTAAGATTTTTTTTATTTATTTGAGAGAGAGTGAAAGCAAGAGAGATCACAGAGGGAGAGGCAGAAGCAGACTCTCCACTGAGCAAGGAGCCTGATGTGGGGCTTGATCCCAGGACCCTGAGATCATGACTTGAGCCAAAGGCAGACGCTTAACCAACTGATCCACCCAGGCACCCCAATGGTTTCATTTCTAATTGCTAAATTCTTACCTATTTTTCAAGTCCTCCCCAAACCTCCCTAACAGTTCCCTACTCTCTATCGTAAGGAATCCTGTCTCCTCTCCCTTCACTTGATAATTAGCCCTTTGAGGACAGGGACTATATGTTACTCCCTATACCTGTAATGCCCAGTACACTGGCACATCATGAATGCTAACAAAATGTTAACTAAATTGTGGAGTGAGTCTTTCTTATGGCACTTAACTGTTTTGATTTTATAGTCTCTTGTCTACATATATTTGCTCTTTTTCTAGAAGGGAAGCTTTCAAGTGTAGGGTCCAATTCTGATTATTCTCTTTCTCCCTCTGGCACCTAACCCCTGGCCTGATTCAGAGCCCTGTTCACTGACTGCATGAGTTCTTGCTCTCCTTTGTAAGCTCTACCTTTAAAACTGTTCAGTCAGACTTCCAGGAATAGCCAATCCTTCTTCAAAGTCCCTCTTTGCAGAGAGGTTTGCTTCACCCCACCCACAGGGAACCAGGCCAGGCCTGAAGGCTAAGGGCGAAGAATTTTCTCTAGATTAATTTTTAAAAAGTAATTTTGCTGCAGTCTGGGCTTGATTGTTCAGGGCTGAAGGATGGAGAAAGCAAGCCATAAAGAGCATTCCTTCCCTCTGATAGAAACTGAACCAAGGGCAGGGTAACAGTGTCAGAGAGTTGGCCACTGATGGAGCTTCACTTTGTGCCCAGCTAGGCATGGAGGTGAACAGGACATGTCAGCCTCAGTCTTGAGCCTATAGAGGTTAATCACCTTGGAAATAGAAAATTTACATTTGACAAGTTGAGTGGCACTACCAGGCCATCTCTTCATTCATTCACGCATGTATCTCATTCACTCACTCAGTATTGTAAAGCCTCCACCATGTGGCAGGCATTGTACTAAGCACTAGTGGATTCAGGGATGAAGAGAGGCCATCCCCATCTCAGGCAGCTTGTGGCTGGATGAGGGAGCTGGTTATGTATACAACTCCAGCACTTTGGTAAGTGTGGTGGCCAAAATATGTATTCAAGAGCCCGGGGACACAGGACACAGTGAGTCTCATGGTACAGGTGTTCAAGAGTTGACTAAGAGGCGACTTAAACTTGGTGTGGATGTTCTTTACCGGGATAAGAGAGAAGGATGCATGTGAAGTCAAGGAGACACGAAGGACATGGCAAGTTTGGGGACGATGACAGACATGACTGGGGTTTAGGGACAGGATGAGGATGAGAGAGGAAGAAGGGGAAAACAAGATGTGAGGCTGGTAAGGCAAGCAGGGACCAGGCTCCTAGGGGCCTTAGTTCACAGTGAGAATGTCTGAGAAGGTGTGAGAATGTGTGGGAGCCGTAGCCTCAGGGGTATCAAAAGCCACTTAAACATCTATGTGGGGGGAAATGTGTTCTGATTCATATTTTAGAGAGTTCCAAATGGAGAGGAGGAAATGATGGGAGGAGGGGGACACAATAGAAGGAGGGAGACCCACGAAGAGGAGTGTTGAGCTAACCTGGAAGCACAGGCAGGATTAACTGGATAAGGATGAAAGGGGGGCATTCCAGACACAGGGAATGGCCAAACCCCAATGGAGAAATTGGGGAGCATTTAGAGTGTCATGGGGCCAGTGAAGTGCCCTGGCTGACTGGAATCCAAGGGAGGTCATAAAGTTGGGAAGCAGTTAGTACATGGTAGGTGGGGTATCTAGGGCTCAGAAGTCTGTAGAACTAAATAAGAAAGAGTCCATCAAAGACTCTAAAATCTTAGGGTTTGGAGATGTAGCTCAGGGTACTTGGAAGAGATCTGTTGGAGATGAGGAAACCTAGATTCTAGACTCTGTTCTGCCACCAACTTGCTGCATGAATTTGAACAAGTTATTTCTCCTCTCTGGGTCTCATTTTCTTGCTTATAAAATGAGGAAGCTGGTCTAGATCTCTTCCAGTGCTGAAAATTTAGGATGCCAAGCACTGGCCTCTATCCTTTTGTTCACTAGTGTTTGTGTTTGCCTCAGACCATCTCAACCTTGCCCACTACCCCCACTGCATTCTGTCAAGTTCAGTCTCATCCCTGGAAGCAGAATTGTTGGATGAGACAAGACAAGACAAAAATAAGTATTATATATGTCCTCAAAGAAAAAAGAAGGCTGTTAGACTGGGAAGCAGGGACAAGCAGTGATGAAGAAGATTCCAGAAAAGGAAAACCTAATAGAAGAGACTCGATAGATAGGATGACTAACAGAAAGGAAAAAGCTGAAGAATAATGTATCAGTTAGCTTTTGCTGTGTAACAAACCACTGCCAAACTTAATGGGTTAAAATAGGAGCCATTCATTACTGCTTATACTTTATAGGTAAATTGGACAGTTTTGTGGAACTGGGTCAGACTTAGTTGATGTCAGCTGAGCTTGCTCAGGCATCTGTGATCAGCCAGAGGGGCAGCTGGGGGCTAGCTGGTTTAAGATGGTCTCACTCACTTGTCTGACAACTGTCTGGCTGTCAACTGGGACAAAGGGCCAACTAATTCCCATGTCTTCTACTGTCTAGCAAGCTCACCTGGGCTTGTTCACATGGTGGTGTCAGGATTCTAGGAGAGAGAGAGAGAGAGAGACAGAGTATGTGAATGGTCAAAATATGTCACAATGCCAGCCAGTCAGGGTTGGGTAAACAGGCTATCTGTTGGTGGGAGGAGCTGCAGGGTAACACTCTGAAGGGCATGGACAGAGGAAGAAATGAAGGATTGCAGCCATTTGTTCAGTCTACCAAAGTTCATCCTCTGAGTATTATTCCCCATGCAAAATATGTTTACTCCCAGGGCGCCTGTGTGGCTCAGTCGTTAAGCGTCTGCCTTCAGCTCAGGTCATGAGCCCAGGGTCCTGGGATTGAGCCCCACATCAGGCTCCCTGCTTCATGGGAAGCCTGCTTCTACCTCTGCCTCTGCCTGCAGCTCCCCCTGCTTGTGCATGTGCTCTCTCTCTCTCTCTCTCTGTCAAATAAATAAAGTCTTTATAAAAAAATATGTTTACTCCCATCCCAGCCTCCTAACATTCTCATTAAACTATGGCATTAAGTTTGAAGTCCAGGATCCCATGATCTGTATCAGATTCCAGGGAGACTCCTCAAATGTGGCTCCTTTCATTTGGAGACCCATGAATCAAGAAGATAAGTGACCTGATCTATATGCAGCTAAAATGCATTGGTGCTACAGGCAAAAACATGGGTACATGTAATGGACCCACTTATTCAAGAGGGGGAGGAATGCTGCAACCCAGCCAGGCTGATGGTAACAGGGGTCCTGCCATGACAGTAGGGAATGTTCCTATAGTAGGTCTCGGTTCTGCTCCCTGGGAGTGGCTCCCTAGTCTGATTTTCACACTGGCTCTTCTGTGTCTGTCTGTCCTCTGGGACTCCCAGGAAACAGCCTGCATTGGCAGCTATGTAGCTTTCTCAGTCTGCTTCCTGTCTGCAGAAAGTCGGGGACCTGGGGGCACTTTTTGAACCATCTCAGATTCGAGTTCTTTTTGATCCAGGTTGGCAGCACTCCCACACGTTCTCTTAAAAACTGTGTGGGCTTCCAGTGAATACGATTGGAGTCCCGTCCATTTGAAAAAAGTCACACCGCCGGGTGTTTTTGAGGTGTGACTCCCCCTCAGATTTAGTCACTGTTACTTTGGGCTGGCCAGACAGCCATGCCCTTAAAGTTCCATGGAGCCCTTGTGTCCAGATGAATGGATCTGCTGGGAGGCAACAACTTCATTCTCTCAGAAATCTTATTTAAAAAAATATATATTTTATTTATTTATTTGAGAGAGACAGAGAGAGAGCATGAGCGGAGAGAGGGAGAGGCAGACTCCCCACTGAGCACGGAGCCTGGCATGGGGCTCGATCCCAGGACCCCGGGATCATGACCTGAGGGGAAGGCAGATGCTTAACCGACTGAGCCACCCTGGTGCCTCTTAATTCTCTCAGAGGTCTTCATGGAGGGCCTTTCAGTCATATCTGCTCGCCTGTAGGGAAAGTTGCACAAAGCTTTCACTGACTTGAAAACTTTGTGTGTAGACAGTGACCACCCCTTTGGTCATGGTGTCCAAAGCAGGCACCTTCTATGGACATGCAGTGTCAAGGAGGGGCCACTAACACATGCAGGTCAGGGAGGGGCCACTAACACAGATGACTTCCCACTTTGGCTCTGGGCTCACTCTGGCCCATCTCATGAAGCAGAGGGCTTTGATGCGGTACTACAGAGTGTGCTAAGAGAGACACCAGGAAGATTCCATTCTCAGACTCAAAAATCCTTTTTTATTTCTCCCAAGCCTGAATTTCTTCTGTAGAGACTCATTGCTTTGGGTTAAGCATTAACCTGCCCCAGGATCTCCCACCTATGGCCATTGTCATGGATTACATGTTAATTACCCAGATCTGTGTCCCACCCTTAGTGCTTAGCACAGCTCAGTCCCTTCCTTGCAGTCCACTTCCTAGGGCTCCTCTCTTACAGTTTATGATACACCACGGGACGGAGCATGGGGAAGTGTTGTCCCCTCAGTGTAAGTGCGTTTGTTGGTTAGTTCCTTGAACAGCTATTTATGGAACATTTACCGTGTGCCAGGCACTGTTCTAGGCACTGGGACTGTAGCCCCAAGTAAGTCACTCATCGTCCCTCCCTTTTCGGAGTGTACAATCCAGTGGGGGCAGGTAGATGGAAAGTAAGTAAAGAACCCCCCCCAAATAATGACAGACTGTGATAACCCCATGATGGAAACAAGGTGAGGGGGCTGAGTTCGGGTAGCTGGGGAGCCCTGGTGACAGCAAGAACGGGGAGGAGGGAAGGGGAGGCTAGAAGGGACAGTCCTGTGCCTCCTCCACAATTTTGCCCAGTGACTGCAGAAAGGACACTTCAGTTCAAATAAACAAATAAATCTAGAGAAATATGATCTGTCATAGCAAACTCAACACCATTAGTCATGATTCCCTCAAGGATTGGAGCAGTGGACTTGGGAGTCAGGGCCCTTGGTTCTAATAATAGTATAGCCCCCCAACCCCCTGTGTCTTTGGCGAGTCACCTCCCTCCCTGGAAGGGCAGGGCTCCGTGCTGTCGACCACCCAGTGCTCCGTGAAGTGACCTGCAACCTCCATGGGAGCTGAAGGTAGCCCCGGAAAGGCAGCCGGCTGGTGGCCGCCCAGCGTCTAGCTGTTAGAATTTCCCCCCACGGCCCCGCCATGCAGTTTCCCTGCCTTGCTCCACTGAGTTCCAGCTCGAGGCCATCTTTTCTTTGATGTGTTTAGTCATTCTCCAGACAGTTGGCATATCACAGCGCCCCTGGTGCAGTGATCATCTGGCCCCGATGCTGGTCCAGAGAGTCATTGCTAACTGTGGGCTCAGTCCGGGGGCTCGGGGACCACCTGCCACGGTCTGTGCTTTTACACCTTCCCGTCTCCGAGAAACAGAGCGGATGATGGTGATAAACCTCACAACCAGAGCGGCCATTTGTTTAGCACCTGCCTTGTCTGCAGTGAAGGGGACCATTGCACTTAATCCTCGCGTCGGGCCTCCGAAGTGGGCCCCGTGGTCACGATTTCATAGAGGAGGAAGCTGAAGCGCAGAGAGGCGAAGCCAGCCCGCGGTGGAGGTGTGAGCCTCATCCAGGAGCGTGTGACTCCGCACCAGTCTCTGCCACCATGCTGGTTTGCGGTTCTGTTCGCCGGCTGTGTAGAAGAGCAGAGGGGGGCCCGGAAAAGGGGGGTCTGCTGCCACTCAAGACCCTGTGTGACTGAACCTCTCCCCTTTGCCAGGCCTCACTTTGCTCCACCAGGGAAGGTCGCTGTCTTGAAAGCGGCTGGAAGCTGGGGCCACCATTACAGGTGTGATTGCGCCGGGTCCTTTGGAGCAGGGATGCTGGCCCGGGGCTGTGGGCCTTGTCTCTGACGACTCATCACTCAAGCAACACATTCATCTCTGCGCCTCATCTCTTAGTCAGCCACATGTGTGTGTAATGGGACAGGTCTCAGATCTGGCGCCTTCCAGCTGACGTGCATGGCCCCCAGAGTGTTTCAGCTACACATAGTCACACTCCAGGACATTGACGGGCAGTGCAGGCTGTGGGATGGGCCCTTCCAGCAGAGTAACAGTGTCCTCAGAACCCTGGCCCTTTGCATCTCTCTGCTCTGTTGTTCTAATGTCCACTCCATGCAGGGCCCGTTCTGCTCTTGGCTGAAGGACAGGTGCGGTCGCATCAGGGGCTGGACCCCATGGACAGAGGCATTGCAATTCTTCCCAAGCTTCTCTCCTGGGAGGGAAGAAGCCTTTATTCCCAGACAGCCTCCCCGCCCCCCAAAACCTTTCCTTGAACCTTACTACTAGAAGAGGAATAAGATGCTCATCGTGGGCTTAGATTCTTCAGGGCTCACACTTCTTCCTTGAGTTGCTCATGAGTGGTGTTGGGGACGGGTGAAGAGGTGAACACACTGGGGCTTCTGTGAGGATGGAGGAGAGGGTTACCCAGGAGGAAGCTGGAAAGGTCCGCTCCTCAGTGTCATGCTGGTCTAGCTTTGGACCTCTCTGAACCTGCAGATACACTTACTAATTAACCTTGACTCTGGTTGGGGGGGAATGGCTTATTTTAAGATTCCAGTGCAAGGCGTGAGGGCCAGCTCTCCACAGCCCACACAGACGGAAGGCAAGCGGGGCCCTGGGACAGGAGTAGTGAGGGCAGCATGGGCACTTGACCTTCATTTGCTCAAAGCATAGTCCTTACTTAGTTCATGTGAGTTTGAATCAGCTGGCTGTGAGGTGGGCTGGGCTCGGTGAGCCTCCACAGGTATGGCCTTGTAGACCCTGTGGAAGGTTCTGAGGAAACTTTGGGCCGAGGGTTCCAGGGCGCTGCACCTTTCACGGCCGTGCAGGGATGCGTGGGCGCAGCAGACTAGAGTGATGGCCGAGCTGTGACACCAGCTCTAGAGAGGCCACCCACATGCCCCTGATGGGTGCGGGGGTCTCCCTCCAGCAGCTGGTTGGCATTTGGGCTCCCCAGCAAGGGAGTTGGTCCCAGGTCGGTGACAGAGCATCTCAGCTCTGCCGAGTTCTCGTGGGTCTCACTGGGCAGTGGGTGATAGCATTCATTCAGCGCCTTTTCTCAGCAAACGTTTGTTAAAGCCCCTGATGGGATAAGCCCTAAAGATACAGATAAAAAAGTCCCGCGCCTCAAAGAGTCACAGTAGACCGTGTGGGCGAAACCCAGACATGAAGTCAGGCAGCAACCACGTGGCATCATGAGTGTCGTCCTGAGACCCGGGGCTCTCAGAAGTGCTCCTGGAAGATGCCTCATCTGGCGCTGGGGGCTAGTCTAGTTCTCAGGCTGCCGTGACAAGCCAGCACAAACCGGGCAGCGCCAGACAACAGAAGTTGATTCTCTTACCATCCTGGAGGCCAGCATCTGAAATCCGGTTCAGTGGGCCAAAATCGAGGTGTCCGCAGGACCATGCTCCCGCCGAAGGCTCCAGGGCAAAATCTAGTCTTTGCCTCTTGCAGCTTCTGGAGGCTGCCAGCCTTCTTTGGCTGGTGGCCACATCACTCCAGTCTCTGCCTCCACGGTCCCATGGCCTTCCCCTCTTCTGTCCACTCTCCTCGGCTTCCCTCTTTATGGGGCTACAGGCAGTGGCGTGTAGGGCCCACCTGGATAACCCAGAATCATCTCCCATCTTAAGATCCTTTGTCACATCGGCATGGTTCTCTTTGCCCTTGAAGAGAGCATTTCTAGGTTGCAGGGGTCAGGACCTAGGTGTTTTGCGGGGCCATTCTGTAGCCTAGCACCACAGTCAGGAGAAAAGGAGGCCTTTGACATGAGTCCATAAGGAGAAGCAGGAGTTAGCCAAATGAAGCAGGTAGGGAAGAAGGGCAGGAAAACAACCTGTGTTGCAGCAAACCCCTGAGAAAAGCAGTTTTTACTGACTGGTGCTCTCAGCTGTGAGGGAGGGGGCCAAGGTGAGAGGAGAGGCAGGAACAAGGGGGCTAGGACCAGACGATGAAGGTCTTCACCTGTGGACCATATTCCATGGGTAATGGGGAGCCACTGAAGGCCTGTGAGCCCATGAGCAACGGGATCAGGGTTGCATCCTGGCGGTGCTCCAGAGAAGGGATTCCAGGGGGAGCATGGCTGAAGGTGCGGAACCATTTAGGAGGATCTCGCAGGGGTGCTAGGGAGAAAATGATGAGCCCTGAGCCAAGTGAGTCAATCAAGAAAAGCAGATGAATCTGGGGGCTCTCTAGCAGGTAGAATTGACAGCGCTACATGCTTGGATGGGAGAATGAAGGCAAGGGAGAGTCCAAACAAACCCCCCAGGTTTCTGGCATTCTGTGATGGAGGGACCCTGGAAGGGAGCATCTGAGTAAGGAGGGGACAGGTAAAGGCTTGATTTGAGGTGGTTATGGGTCACTCAGTTGTCTAGGAAGCAGGATTATAAGGGCCTGGAAACAAGGAGAGGAATCTGGGCTGGAGATACAGATCTGGGATGCCCTAGCATGTAGGTAGCAGATAAAGCAATGTGCGTGAATGTGATCACCCCAGGGAGTGCAAAGGGAGTATGGACAGAGAAAGAAGAAATCTCAGGACTTAAGGCTTAATGTGCCTTGTTTGGTTGGGGTCTTTGTATTTTAAGGAGAG
Organism: Mirounga leonina; assembly: GCF_011800145.1. Taxonomy (NCBI): domain Eukaryota; kingdom Metazoa; phylum Chordata; class Mammalia; order Carnivora; family Phocidae; genus Mirounga; species Mirounga leonina. Next base: position 9,226,287 of record NW_023270855.1, read on the forward strand.
TCGCTGGAAAAAGGATAGTGCCAACACCAAAGGAATAGCTTTCTAATGGTAAAGCTTGGGGACCCCGTGGGAGGAAGATTCAGGGTAAGGAGGCTCTCAAGTCATGCACATAAACAATTACCCTCTCTGCCTCTTTGCTGGCCCAGCCATGGTTGTCAGCCTGTTGGCAGCTTCTATGATAACTCATTGCCAGTTTGGGACCCAGGGAACCCCCAGTAGTGCCGGGAGACCAGCTGCATTTGTTGTTGATTCTTGAAACACATTATGTACCAGCAGCAGGGCCGAAGTAGAAACCAGGAATGCAGAATGGGCAAAGAGGGAGCCACCTCCACTACTCAGTGTCCTGTTACCGTCGTCCTGGCCCAGTTAATGTCTCCCCAGAGTCGTTTCCTCCTTCTGCCCTTCCTCCTCCTCCGCATAGCAGTTTTGAGAAATTCTGAGACTTGGATTGCTAGAGCAGATACCTCAGTGAGGAATCTGAGACCCAGAGGGTGGAAATTCTTCCTCTCAGAGGAGCTGGGCAGATGCCGGGCCTCTGGAGTCTCGAATGCCCTCACCAGAGCTCACCACTGTCTTCTCCAGGGTCGGCTCTCTGCTGCTAAGATGATCCTCACAGTTGTCAACAATACTATGCCATTTGACAGTCTTAGGAAGCCCTTTCCACATTTTATTATTTGCTCAATCCCCCAACCCATCAGATAAGTATGAATTACCCTGTTAATGGCTGAGAAATCAGGGCTGGAGAGTCAGGGATTTCCTGACTCGGGACTCCTGAAGATGTAGGAGCAGAACTCCGGTCTCATTCATTCTAAATCCTGTGTTCTTCCCCGTCATGAGCCTGCTACCATCACGGGATGGCAGAGCCCAGCACCGGCACCCCTGACGGCCTGCTGGAGGCTCCGGGACCCATGCCCCAGGCCACTGAGAGCTGCAGGCACTTGCCGGGTGCCCCTTTCAGAAAGAGGAACAAGCCTCCTAGAAGGTCAGGGAGGGGCCACTAACACAGATGACTTCCCTCTTTGGCTCTGGGCTCACTCTGGCCCATCTCATGAAGCAGAGGGCTTTGATGCAGGTGAGGACATCTTGACTTTAAGAAATAAGCTCTCAAGTTTTCAGCTTTAAAGAAAGAAAACTAAGTAATGCATACAACAGACATCACCCCATTGCTGAGGTCCTGGCTTATCTGTCCCTGAGTCCCAGATCATCCATCTCTGAGCCTCCCCTGGGGCTTGACCATCCCTCACCCAAACTCCTTGTCTCAGCCTGGCGCTTACACAAACTCTTCCCTCATCTCCACCCGAAGATGGAAACTCACTTGTCTTCCTGTGTCACCTCCCATCCTTCAACCCAGCCCTGATCAGTCACCCAGCTCCTGAGCCTTATCCCAGCCTGCATGCGAACTCCATCCCTTACCCAAATACTGAGCCTCACCCCATTTCTGACCCCATCCCATCCCTCACCTCATTCCCAAATCCACCACCTGCCCTGACACCAACAACCCATCCCTTGCCCAATCCCACATACCAAATAGCACTAAACTTGGATCCCTCCCTCCCTGCATCCTCTCCTTCATTCTTGAGCCTTGGGGCTAGGAGCAAAGATGCCGATGGCACACATCACTGGGCAATGTCATAAATGCTCAGTGGTTAATGGGTTCTTGTTAGGCTAACAGAACAGGTGTGGCCGTCAGAGGCAAACTGGCAGGAGGACATGGCAGAGAAGATGACCTTCAGCGGTACTGTCGGGCCCGGATCAGAAGGAGGTGGTGAAAGTTTGCCATCAGTAGGCTGAGCAGCCCTGTGAGCACCGCAAATAGAGCCTGAGAAGAGGATAGTGATTACTTTACATGGTGACATGGTGTAGGAACAGCCCCGACACGGGAAGTGTAGGCACGAATCATCCAGCTTTTCAAGCCAACAGGAAAGGGTCATGTTTCAGATTGGTAGTGTTCATTAGAACTTTGTTTTTTCTGTCATTCCAATTGTTCCTTGGTTTGTCTTCTCCCTGCCTTGCTGAGTGATTGACTTTCCACACATTTCAGCTCCCTGGGGGATGAAGGAGGTCTAGAAATGGCAGTTGTGTAGGAAGCACCACTGGGTGGGGAGAGGGCAACCCATTCCCTGCAATAACCCGAGCCATCTTTCTCAGGGAAAAGGTCAGCTTGATTAGAGATGGCTCCCACAATGGATTGGGGGAAGAAAAAAAGGAACAGTCTTTTTGTAATGAGATTTTTTTTTTCTTCAATCCCAAGTTAGATTTTTAATTTGTAGAAACTCCCAAGAACCTTTAGCCAGTGTTGTAGTTAGTCCAAAGATTGATTTAGACTGGCACATGAAAACCTCCTCCTGCTTTTAAAGTGCCGTATGCTTTCCAGAATCGTCAGCCTGTCCATCCTTCACAGTATCCCTGCGTGCAGGGTGTTTTTATTGGTATCTCACCGATGAGGAATTGGAGGCTCTGGGGGGTTAAGTGGTTGAAAGCTCATCTGCTGAGCCCCGGCCAGCACTACCATCCCCACGGTGTTGACTGCCCAGGGAGGGCGGCTGAGGCCCGGAAAGGTGACATGATGGCCTTAAGAGGGGGAGATGTGGGTATCTCTCAGCTCTTTCCAGACATCTAAAGGGTTCATGTGATGTCAGCTGAATGTGTGGAGTTTTGACTGACTTGTTTTTCCTCTGGGTCATTGTTAATACTTGCTCTTTTGTAACTGAGAGAGCCCAGGGCTTGCTTGCCAGATTTCATGGCATGCGGGCCATAGCACTGAGATGGAGGCGCTCCTGTCCCTGCTCTACCAATGAGAAGTTAAGGAACGTGCCTGAGATCCCACCAGCTGGGGGCAGAGCTGAGGTTTGAACCAAGATCTGCATTTCTCTTACCTACTATAGTACGCCTCTTCTCTGCAGGTCAGAAAAAGATTGAATTTTAGTCTGAGCTTTTTTCTCTTTTGAGTTCCGTGTCCTTAACAAGTTAACAAAATTCAGTGAATGCTCACTGAGTACAGACTTTGGCTGGGAGTGAGGCAGGCAGGGACTGCAAAGACTGAAAAAAAAAAAGGTTGGGGGGGGGGGCAAGGTCTCTGGCCTCAGTTGTGACATCGATGAGTGAGCAGCTTCCTTTCTGTCATGGATGAGAGTGCATCCATAGATGCATGAGTTAGGCTAGGTTTTGGGGGAAGTTTCCTTCCAGAGCTCATATACCACGATCCTGTGCTAGTAACAGTTTGGAATCCCAAGGAGGTCGAGCACACCTCTCCTGGATGTGCATTTGGGCTTTCTCAGTGTCAAAGGTAACCTATCTCATAATTCCGAAAGGTTCCCTGAATTTCACCACGTCACAGGTTTTTTCTCTCTCCCTTAAGCACTGTTTTTTGTACAACTATCTGATTTAATCCATACACCCAGAAATTGAGCTAGGTGTGATTGTTATTACCATTTAAAAAATGAGAAAATGGAGGTGCAGTGATTTTAGCCTCAGCACAGTGTCATAGAGCCAGTACAAGGCAAAGCTGGGCCTTACCCTAGAACAATCGGTCAACAGCTACTGCTTCGTTGTACAGACCCTAGGAGTAGCTCAAGCCCTGGGAGAAGCTGGCTTGCCTGAGAATGCAAGACCCAGGGCTCCCAAAATACCACTGGAAGATGCTCAAGTGGGGGTCACAGGTCGTCTGCTTCCCCACAGACCATTTGGTATTTGTCACACTAGATCTTTTTCTTTGTCCTTGTGACCTTGTCTGTGAGTCAGTCCTTGACATATGGTAAGACAAACGAGCATGAAATGGAGTCATTCAGGTGATCTTTTGGAACCTCTGAGATGCCTGTTCCATGACATAGGGACACTCAGGCTCCCTGAAGCCCATCTGTCTTGGTCCAGGAGATGAGTGGAGCCTTTGGCCCCATCTGCAGAAGACAGATGTCCTCATCACTTAGATGATGTCACTCACATTTCCTGAACCTTTACCACCTCTCACTCCTGACAGGTGGTCATCATACCTCATAATAAGCCATATTCCTCCCTTCATAGAGAAATGAGAAGGAAGCAAGGCTCTTCATTCCCCCAGCTGAAGAGCTTTCAGATGGCAACTTTGCATCAGAAAAACATCTGGGCGACCAAATAAGAATTGACTTATGGAAAAAATAGAGTTAGTGGGATGTATCACAGTACTAGTTGGCAACCAATTCTAGTTGGCCATTTGGCGTAAGATGACGTGGTTTCCTTTTGCGGCTTCGTGTGTGTGTGGACATCACATCTTTCTCATATCTCTCGTATGCAGAGCCCCCCAGAGGGCCATGGGCCCAGGTGGCAAGTGCTGCAGTAACCTTAGCACCACACCGCAGGTAATGGAAAGGTCTGGTACTATTCTTACTGCTGACCCCTTTCCTCCTCCCGTAACCTTCCAAGTGCCACCCGATTTCCTCAGGAAAATCTTTTCTTTTTGCCTCACTCTGAAAGCAGAGTGTTATCCTGGTCAGGCATCTCCAGGGCACACATTCTCATGCACAAAGGGAATGTGGTGATTTCCAAGTGAGACCAGATTATTCCTGAAACTTCCCAGACATTCCACTCAGAATGTTGCAAAAAGTTGTTCTCATCCTTCTTTAATTATACAGAAAACTGTTCTTTGTCAGGTAGCAATATTCAAAAGAAGTTAAAAAACTAAGTCATTTTCAATATGATTGTGTTTCTTATGGATTTAGTTTCTACTGTGGTTAAGAGTATTACTTTGCAACCATGTTCTAACGCAATTATATGGCATTTTGACTACCCTCCAGTTTTTGTGGGCCAGCCTGGGCATTGAACAGCCATTTAGAGCATTATGTCCTGGGGAAAATGGGTTCTGCATTCAACCAGCCAGTTTACAAATGATTCTTAAGAATATGGCTTATTTGCTGTTGTACTTCGAAACATAAAATTATCTCAGTTTCTTCTTTGATGTGGAAATTAAGGAATCAAGTCTGGAATGTTTTAGCTTTTGCTCCAATGCAGTGACAGACACTATTTCCCCTTCTCTCTACGGATGCCAGCAGGGAGGGGCCGTCTGGGCCAGCTCCTGTGATCGCCTCTCAGGACGCACTGAGAATCAGCTGGGGTTAGAAGGCGAGAATCAGCCCCCCTCGCTGTTCTACAGTTGAGACATGACTTAACATTTCGGAAAGTGCATAAATACGAAGCATATAGCACTATGAGATGTTCCAGATTCATACACCTGTGTAACATCGTCTCTACTGAGATGTAGCATGATCCGGCACCTCAGCAAACTCCCCTGTCAATCCATGGCCAGTCAGCACCCTCCCTCCAGAGGTCACCACTATTCTGATCTCTTTTAACCTGGTTTTCCACCCACTCACTTAGGAAGTCTTATGTCACAGTATATTTAACAAACAATAAATCATACAGATTTCAATGTGTTGTAACAATGTGCACCTGTGTAATTCTCACACGAAATAAAATACAGAAATCTCCATTAGCAAGGGAAGCTCCTTGTACCCCTTCTGATAAACCGGCTCCCCAGTCCCAGCAAACACTGTCTGATCTCTAACATTGCACCATAGTTTTGCTTGTTCTTGGAGTTCCTTTGGATGGAATCCTACAGTTCTTATTCTTCCGCACCTGGCTTCTTTTACTTGACGTAATGATTTTGAAATTCATCTAGATTGCTGTGTCTATCGGTAGTTAATTTTTTTTCCCGTTACAAAAAGTTTTAATAGCCCCATTTCTTAAATACAGAAGCTAACACTGAAACCATAAAGATTTCAAATATGTGTAGTGTGATCCCAATCGTTTGAAGCCCTGACACACACATCACAGGTTTTCTGTTCATTGATTTTGTTTCATTTTTAAATTGTAAAGTACTTACAACAAAAAAAAATTCCATTTAAACAATTTTTAAGTGCACAATTCAGTGGCATTAAGTACATTCACAGTGTTGTGCTACCATCAACACTATCCATCTCCAGACCTTTTTCATCATCCCAAAAGGAAACTCTGTCCCCATTAAACACTAATTCCCCATTGCCCACCTGTGTCCCTCCCCAGTCTCTGGTAACCTCTGTTTGACTTTGTGTCTCAATGAATTTGCCTATTCTAAGTACTTCATGTAAGTGGAACCATATATTTATCCTTTTGTATCCAGCTTACTTCACTCAGCAATGTTTTCAAGGTACGTTCATGTAGCACGTGTCAGAATTTCATCCCTTTTTTAAAGCTGAGCTAATATGCCACCGTATGTGTAGGCAACGCTTTGTTTACCCATTCATCTGTTGATGGTCACTTGGGTTGTTTCTTCCTTTTGGTTACAGTGAATAAGTAAATTCACCTTAATTGGTTAATATTTCATTGTCTGAATGTACCACAATTTTGTCCATTCTCCTCTTGATGGACATAGGGGATGCTTCCAGTTTTTGACTTTTGTTAATAAGGTTACTTTGAACATTCTTCTGTGAGTCTTTTGTGAACATTTGTTTTTACTTGTCTCGGGTAGACACGTAGCAGAATTGCTGGATAATAGGGTAGATGTATGTTTAACTTAATCAGAAGCTTCCAAACAATTCTTGGGAAAGTGGTTGTGCCATTTAGCTCCCCACCAGCAATGTGTAAGAATTCCACTGTTTCACATCTTTGCTAACATTTAATATTATCTTTTTGACTTTAGCATTCCACTGAATGTGGAGTGGTAGCTCACTGTGGCTTTCTTATTTCCTTGATAATTCATGATGTTGAGGATCATTTTATATGCTTACTGTCTATTTCTTCATTGATGAAGTGATGGCGCAGATGGTTTGCTCATTTTAAAAACTGGGTTGTTCATCTCTTCACTGTTGATTTCTTTCTCTGTATGTTGTAGATACAAGCCTTTTGTCATCTATATGTGATGTGAATGCTTTTCCCCCCCTAATCTGTGGCTTGTCAATTCATTTTCTTAACGGTATCTTTTAAAAATCAGGAAATTTTAAGTTTGATGGAGCCCAATGTAACATTTTTTTCACGTTTATGGCCAGTGTTTTTTGTGTTAAATAAATCTTGGCTACCTCAAGGTTGTAAAAATACTCTATATTTCTTCTAGATGTATGATAGTTCTAGATTTTCAAACTACTCTTTTTAATCTTAATTAAAAAAAATTTTTTTTAAAGATTTTGTTTGAGAGAGAGAGAGGGCGTGTGTGCACGAGTTGGGGGAGGGGCAGAGGGAGAAGGAGAAGCAGACTCCCCGCTGAGCAGGGAGTCCCACACGGGCTCAATCCTGGGACTGCAGGATCATGACCTGAGCCAAAGGCAGATGCTTAACTGACTGAGCCACCCAAGCACCCCTTTAATCTTAAATTTGAATCTTACAAACAATGAATCATGGGGAGCCTGGGTGGCTCAGTTGGTTAAGCGACTGCCTTCGGCTCAGGTCATGATCCTGGAGTCCCAGGATCGAGTCCCGCATCAGGCTCCCTGCTCAGCGGGGAGTCTGCTTCTCCCTCTGACCCTCCCCCTGCTCGTGCTCTCTCTCTCTATCTCATTCTCTCTCTCAAATAAATAAATAAAAAATCTTTAAAACAAACAATGAATCATGGAACACTACATCAAAAACTAATGATGTAAAACAAACTGAGGGTTCTAGAAGGGAGGGTGTGGGAGGATGGGTTAGCCTGGTGGTGGGTATTGAGGAGGGCACATTCTGCATGGAGCACTGGGTGTTGTGCACAAACAATGAATCATGGAACACTTCATCTAAAACTAATGATGTAATGTATGGGGATTAACATAAGAATAAAATTAAAAAAAAAAAGAAAAAAACCCCCAAAAAACCACTAATGATGTAATGTATGGTGATTAACATAACAATAAAAAAATTTTAAAAATTTGATCTTATTTTTGAGAAAGTTTATTTAAAAATTTTTCAAATAAACTTGAAAGAATTTTCAGTGAAGACCCCTATATCCCCCCACCTAGGTTTTATCATTAACACTTTGCTACATTTATTTATTTATTTATTTGAAGATTTTATTTGTTTTAGAGAGAACACGAGAGAGAGTGTGTGAGTCGGGGAAGGGGCAGAAGGAGAGGAAGAGAGAGAATCTCAAGCAGACACCCCGCTGAGCACAGAGCCCAGTGTGGGACTCAGTGCCAGGACCTGAGATCATGACCTGAGCACTCATACCAAGAGTGGGACCCTTAACCAACTGAGCCACCTAGGCACCCCAACATTTTGCTACATTTAATTTTTATGTAAGACTAAGAAAGAGGTTAAGATTTATTTTTTTTCCATATGAATATCTAGCTCTTTGTTTAAGAGACTGTTATTGGGGTACCTGGGTGGCTCAGTCATTAAGTGTCTGCCTTTGGCTCAGGTCATGATCCCAGGGTCCTGGGATCGAGCCCCATATCGGGCTCTCTGCTCAGCGGGAAGCCTGCTTCTTCCTCTCCCACTGCCCCTGCTTGTGTTCCCTCTCTCTCTGTCTCTCTGTCAAATAAATAAATAAAATCTTAAAAAAAAAAAGACTATTATTTTTCCCCATTAGATTTACTTGGCATCTTGTTAAAAAAATCAATCAATTGTATACGTGTAGGGTCTATTTCTGGTATTGCTATTCTGTTCTATTGATTTGTATCTTCTTACACCAATATCCCACTATCTTGATTAGTGAAGTTTTATAGTGAGTCTTGAAACCAGGTAGTCAAAAGTCTTCCAACTTTGTTTTTCATTTCCAAAATTGCTTTGGCTGTCTTAGATCATTTATGTGTCCATATAAGTTTTCAAGCCTATTTCTTCAAAAGAGGCTACTTATATTTGATATAGATTATGTTAAATCTATAGATTAATTTAAGGAGGGTAGACATCTTAAACAGTATGGAGTCTTCCAATTCATGAACATGGTATTCATGAACATCACTCCATTTGCTTAGGACTACTTTATTATTTTTTTAAGATTTTATTTATTTATTTGAGAGAGAGAGCATGAGCAGGTGGAGGGGCAGAGGGAGAGAGATAAGTAGACTCCCCACTGAGCAGGGAGCCCCACTTGGGGCTTGATCCCAGGATCTCAAGATCGTGACCTGAGCTGAAGGCAGATGTTTAACCGACTGAGCTACCCAGGCGCCCCTGCTTAGGACTACTTTAATTTTGCAAAGCAGTATTTTGTAATTTTCTGTTTATAGCTCTTAAATACTTTTCATTAGATTTATTCTTGGGTATATGATTTTGGCTAGTATTTTTATGCTATTATAAATTTTGTTTTGGAAATTCATTTTCCAGTTGACTTTGTGTCCTGAAATTTTGCTAAATTCACTTATTCTAGTAATTTTAGAACGGACTCTATACAGTTTTTAAAAACAGCTTTACTGAGATATAATTCACATACCATTTAATTCACCCATTTAAAACATAAAGGCTTATATTCACAGAGCTGTGCAGCCATCACCTCAGTTAATTTTTAGAACATTTTCATCACCCCCGAAAGAAACTCTGTATTCATTAGCAACCACCTCCTATCATTCTCCTACTCCCACCTCCCAGCCCTGTACAACCACCAATCCACTTTTTAAAAAAAGATTTAATTAATTTATTTATTTGAGGGAGCTCTTTTCACCTCTACATGAGGTGGGGGCAGAGGGAGAGGGAGAGAATCTCAAGCAGATTCCGAGCTGAGCACCGAGCCCTACGTGGGGTTCAATCTCATGACCCCAAGATCATGACCTGAGCCAAAATCAAGAGTCAGATGCTTAACCAACTGAGCCATCCAGGTTTTGTCTCTATGAATTTGCCTATTCTGAACATCTCATGTAAATGGAATGATATAATATGTGGTCTTTTGTGACTGGCTGGTGTCTTTCACAAAGTATATATATTTTTAAGGTTCATACATGTTGTGGCATGTTTCGGTCATTTTTATGGCTGAATAATATTCCATTGTATGGATACAACACACTATTCATTCATCAGTTGATGGATTTGGGTTGTTTCCACTTTTTCCCTATTATGAATAATGCTGCTATGAACATTCATGTTCAAGTTTTTATGTGGACATGTTTTCATATCCCTTGGATATATGCTTAAGATTAGAACTGCTAAGTCATATAGTAAGTCTATGTTTTATCTTTTGAACAACTATCAGACTATTTTCCAAAGTGGCTGCATCATTTTAAATTCTAATTAACAAGGTATGAGGGTTCAGATTTGTCTACATTCTTGTTACTACCTGTCTTTTTGATTATAGCCATGCTAGTGGGTGTGAAGTGTATCTAATTTTTGTTTTAATTTGATGACTAATGATGTTGAGCATCTTTTCATGTGATTTTTGGTCATTTGGGTATCTTCTTTGTAGAAATGTCCATTCATGTATTTTGCCCATTTTAAAATTGTGATATTTGCCTTTTTATTATTGAGTTGTAAGGTTATTTTTAAATATTCTAGATACAAGTCCTTTATCAGATATATGATTTGAAAACATACTCTGTGTTGTTTTTCCACTTTCTTGATGGTGCTCTTTGAGGCACAGAACTTTTTAATTTTGATGAAGTCTGATTTGTCTATTTTTTGGTTTTGTTGTTTGTGCTTTTGGTATCATATCTAAGAACTATAGGGTTTTATAAATATAGAATCTTGTTGTCTGCTTCTTTTCCCAATATTTATGTCTTTTTTTCTTTTTCTTGATCTTTTGCACTGGCTGGGACCTCTCCTACAATGCTGAATAAAATTGACGAGAACATAAATCCTTGCTTTATTACCCAACTTAGGGGAAAGAGGTTTAATATGTTATTATGTGTGATGTTAGCTATAGGTCTTCTATCACAACGAGGAAGTTTCCTTCTACTCTGGCTTGCTGAGAATTTTTTTAAAAATCAAGAACTGATGTTGAATTGTGTCAAAGGTTATTTTTGCATCTACTGAGATGCTTATTAATGTTTTGGGCTGGAGTACTCTTTAAAGTAAGAGAACTATCTGCATTTTTCACAGAACTAGAACAAGTAATCCTAAAATTTCTTTGGAACCACAAAAGACCCTGAGTAGCTAAAGAAATATTGAAAAAGAAAAACAAATCTGGAGATATAAGAATTCCAGATTTCAAGTTATATTACAAAGCCATGGTAATCAAAACAGTATGGGACTGGTATAAAAAAAAACCCATATAGATCAGTGGAACAGAATAGAAAGCCCAGAAATAAACCCATGATTATATGGTCAATTAATCTTTGATGAAGGAGGCAAGAATATGCAATGGGAAAAAGGTTCTTCAACAAATGGTGCTGGGAAAACTGGACAACTCCATGCAAAAGAATGAAACTGGACCACTTTCTTACAGCATACACAAATATAAACTCAAAATAGATTAAGGATCTAAATGTGAGACCTAAAACCATAAAAATCCTAGAGGAGAGCACAAGCAGTGATTTTTTCTGACATAGATCCTAACAACATTTTTCTAGATATGTCTTCTGAGGCGAGGGAAATAAAAGCAAAAACAAACTATTGGGACTACATCAAAATGCAAAGCTTCTGCACAGTGAAGAAAACAACCAACAAAACTAAAAGACAGCTTACCAAATGGGAGGAGATATTTGCAAAGGACATATCCAATAAAGGGTTAGTAGCCAAAACATATAAAGAACTTACACAACTCAGCACCAAGAAGCACAAATAATCCGATTTAAAAATGAGCAGAAGACATGAGCAGACATTTCTCCAAAGAAGATATCCGCACGACCAACAGACACATGAAAAAGATGCTCAGCATCACTCATCGTCAGGGAAATGCAAAGCAAAACCACCATAAGATCACCTCACACCTGTCAGAATAGCTAAAGTCAACAACACAAGAAACAACAAGTGTTGACGAGGATGTGGAGAAAAAGGAATCCTTTGTGCACTGTTGGTAGGAATGTGAACTGATGCAGCCACTGAGGAATACAGTATGGAGGTTCCTCAAAAAATTAAAAACAGTAATTGCAGTACTGGGTATTTACCCAAAGAATACAAAAACACTAATTTGAAGGGATATATGCACCCCTATGTTTATAGCGGCATTATTTACAGTAGCCAAATTATGGAAGCAGCCCAAGTGTCCATTGATAGATGAGTGGATAAAGAAGATATTATATATATATATATACCATACTCACACAATGGAATAGTATTCAGCCATAAAAAAGAATGAAATCCTTCTGCTTGCAAAAACATGGGTGAAATAAGGCAGTCAGAGAAAAACAAATACCATATGATTTCACTTATATGTGGAACTTAAGAAAAAAAACAAAGGGGTGGTGGAGAAAGAGATAAACCCAAAATTCAGACTCTTAACTATAGAGAAAAAACAGATGGTTACCAGAAGAGAGGTGGGTGAGGGAATGGTCTTAATGAGCACTGAGTAATTTATGGAATTGCTGAATCACTGTATTGTATACCTGAAATTAATATAACAGTGTATGTTAACTACACTAGAATTAAAGTAAAATTAATAAATAAGGCAGCTAGGTATTTACCCAAAGAATACAGAAACACTAATTCAAAAGGATGTATATGCTCCTGTGTTTATTGTAGTATTATTTAAAATACCCAAGAGATGGAAGCAACCTAAGTGTTCATGGATAGATGAATGGATAAAGAAGATGTGGTATATATATATAATGGAATATTACTCAGCCATAAAAAAGAATGAGATTTTTGCCATTTGTGACAACATGGATGGACCAAGAGGGTATTATGCTAAGTGAAATACAAATTTCATGTGAAAGAAAAATACCATATGATTTCACTTATATGTGGAATCTAAAAAAACAAAACAAATGAACAAACAAACAAAAAGCAGAAGCACCCATAAATACAGAGAACAAACTGGTGGTTGCCAGAAAGAAGGAGGATGGGGGGATGGGCAAAATAGGTGAAGGGGAATGGAAGGTACATTTGATTCTTTTTTGTTTCCTTGTCTCTACTTAAATTCCCCATTTATTCACACATATTAGTCCATCTTTTGGATTATAACTTTTAGCATCTTTATCATAGCTATTTCAATGCTCTTGTTTGATCTTTCCAACATCTGGGCTATCTTTAGGTCTGCTTCTAGTGGCCATTTTCTCTGTGGACCATGGATCACATTTCTTGCTTTTTCATATGACTTGTTGTCTTTGGTTATATGCTAAACATTTTATATTAAAGAACGTAGAAATAAAAATAAATACTATTTCTGTCAGCCTGCTAGAGTGGGGCTGGCTTAATTGGACTGGAAACTGAGCAGTATTTGACTTTGTTGTAGCCTTCCTTTGATTCACTTCCCCATTGGCTTCAGATTATTTGAAGACAGGATCAGTATTTTCCCTTCGTTGGGATTAAATCACTGGCTATGTGATTGAGTTCAATCCCCTCCCCCAGAAGAAAGGCTGGCTCAAACCATCTCATCCTGTGGTTGGTCTTTTTGGTGACCAGCTCCCATCCTGAAACTCTCTAGGGGATCCACCATGAGTTACCTCATTAGCATAACAAGGAGTCCTATGGCTCTGTAAAGTCTGCTTGGTTTTGAAGCTTTCTGCCAGGAACCAGGGACAAAGACCAGATATATTCTCCACTATACCACAGGGTTTCCCTCAGCTCTACTGCCCAGACCTGACCTTCGGAGGGGATCTTGCAATAGGGGACAGGTCCCAGCACAATGTACCTCAGCATGGGTTTCTCTCTGCCCTCCTTCTATGCCCCAAACCACTGCTTTGGGTGTATCCCATACTTGTTAAAGACTCATAGGGTAAGAGATGGTGAGACTCACTCTGTGGGCAGGACTCTTCAGGATTCTAATTTGTCGTGGTAGCCTAAATAGCATTAAAAGTCTGCAGTAAGTTTAGCTCAGCTGGTTTCTCTTTACCCATCTCTGTGGAGGATTACTCTTTCTCTTGCAGTCCCACCAAGGATGGAGCAGGTGTGGTTCCTTCTCTCCTATGAAGAGCACACCACTTTCTGGAGTTTAGTTCATTTCTATTTCTTTGTGTTCAAGGTCCCTGGTGAGTTTTTAAAAACTATGATATTTTAGCTTATCTGTTTTTTTTAAAGTCTCTGAATCTCCCATAAACACCATTCATTTTTATCTCAGCAATAGCAAAACATGCATTCTAGTATTCTGCTCTCTGTTCCCGTCTCCCAACACACCCACACAGAAATTGCTAATCAGTCTTCTAGCTTTCTTCCCTGTAGAGACAGTGATGATTTCTTCCAACCCTTCTCAACACAATGTACCAGACAATCAATTAGATTTGGTGCACGGGATTAAATATATTTGCCCTCCTGGGTTTAACCTCAATGATGTTTTTTTCCCCCCCAACTGAGCATTTGGCACTTGTCCAAGAAAAGGTCTGTCACACGGGGCATCCATCGGTTATAGGTTGTTGTGACAACCAGACAACATTCCAGAGAGGATCAGTGGACAAAGAGTTCAAAGCAAAATGAGAATGAATTGGAAGACACTGGGGTGAAATGATCTGAGAAGAGTTTGTGCCAGTATCATGAAATGCACACTGAGAGATGGAGGGTAAAAACCCAACCCCGACCTGCCTGGGTTTCAGTATATTCAGTGTCTAAGTCGGTCGGTGGAAATATGGGAGCAGCAAGATAGATTATGCTCTATAATGTCTGGGAAACTAGGATAGAATGATTTTATTCCATTCTTTTAATGCCTGTTTTTTCTACCACCGTTCAAGCATCAGCAAGGGCTTCCATCTACACTTCCTGTGGAACAGAGAAAGTACAGTCAAATTCTTAGAAATCTTTAGTGGAGAAGATAGTCTTGAAAGCTATGATTTTCAGTGGTAAGAATCAAATTTTTGAGAGAGAAAGGAGAAGGGAATTATTATTTTTTTTTTTGCATTCCAAAAGCTTGATTTTTAAGTATCAAGAACCAGAAGGACTCAGAGGATAGTATTATGCTATAAATCTTCAAAATCTCCTAAGGGAAATGAGTTTGGCCTGTTGGCTAGAAGGAAATTACCAGAGGGGAGGTGATCAGGATTTAGATACTTTTAAGTTCCCAGGATCCCTCTCATAAGCTAAGCCCCAGGATGGGGGCTGGGACAGAAAGCCTGAGAACTCACCCCCACCCAGATAGATATGGGGCTATATCAGAGCAGAAAGACCCACTGTCTGGTTTCCCCAGGTAGGACCAGAAGCCTACATGGCTTGTAGAGAAGCTTCATTGTCCAACACATACCTGAATGACGGAGTGGTGGCGTGACTGAGGGAGGAGACTCAGTTTATGGACCAGCGGCCATTTCATAGACTCCACTGCTGGAGGATTAGAGGAGAAGGAATAAGCAGGAACAGAGGAGAGCCCGGGGCTCAATTCCCTCCCTCTAGGGCTCCATCTTGGGAACTTGGCATAGCCCCCAAGGAGAAGGGGAAGGGGAAGAGAAAGGGGGGAGGATTTTATCGGGAAGGGACAGAGTTTGAGATCAGAAATGATTTGGATACTCTGAGTCGGAAAGCTTCAGTTTTTCTGCATCCCTGGAAATGGGAGACTGAGACCTTTTGGTTTTTGAGAAATGCGTTTACATTTTTGCACACCTGAGTTCCCTGCGCTCTGGGGACTGAAACATGCCTACTGGCAGAAGTGATGATGAGGTAGTTCACACTTGTATATGGGCAGTGGTGGGCTCCTGCTGTCGAGTCCCAAACAGCACTTTGACAATCAAGGCAAAAAGACAGACAAGTAGGGGCAGAAAGAATGAAATGGAGGCAAATGAAGCACTGACTCTCTTAACTAGCACTTCCATGCCTGTGAGATCCTGCATGATCTGCTGCCGCCCCCTCTGCATGCCTTATTCTGCGGCCTGCCCCACCCCTCTGTGTGCTGTCTACTCCTCTTACACTGGCCTTCTTGGCCCCACCACCCTGATGCCCTTCCCCTCGCTGTGTTATCTATCGCTGCATCCCAGACCATGCAACACTGAGGGACTGAGCACAGCACCACCCATTTACTATCTCTCACAAGGCTTGGGGTTGGCCAGGCTCAGCTGGGTGGCTCATCCACTCCACGTGGTGTTGGCTCCAGTCACCTGGAGGTGCCCCTGGGCTGGGACAGCTGCAGTGGCTCACTCATGTGGCTGGCAGTTGGGAGCTCAGCGGAAGCTGTCAGTTGGAGGGTGTATCAGAGTTTGCCAGGGAAACAACCATTAGAATGTGTGTGTGTGTGTGTGTGCACGCGCGCACAGAAAGAGATTTATTATGAGGGTGTGGCTCCCAAGATTATAGAAGCAGGCAAGTCCTCATCTATAGAACCAGAGTATTGATAAAAACCCTCTTCTTACAAAGTTGCCGTGTTGGTTTTAAGAGAGACCAGATGGAAAGCCTTGCAGATGCTGACGTTCTCTGTAGAAGGTAGGCTTTTCTTCCTTTCCACTCCTGCTCTTCTTCGTCAGTATGAGGAAGCCAACCATGTGTGCCTTTGAATTCCAGCACCCCAATGGGTGCCATTAGTCCCCAGATGTGACTCCTTGGGGTGGAGAGGTAGCAGGGAGCAGGGAAGAGAGGGCCGCATATGGCTGCCATGTAACCGGAACAGTTGCAGGCAAGAGGGTTCAGTTGCAGGCTAGTGGATTCAGCTCAGGGGGTGCTTTGTGTGGGCAGCCCCCTCCCGAGCTCTGGGGGGGTTCCTTCTGGGAGAGAAGGAGCTGGCTGACAGGAAATGTGGGAACCTGTGAAGAAAAACAGGTTTGCTTTGAATTTGCTTACCCATTGTTGACCTATGGAATTTAAAATAAAGTGTGTGCCCTACAAAGCCGACCTTGATGAGTTACCCCTGGGAGGCAGCCAGTTAAACAGGAATGATGTCACCCCAACCTCCAGGGTCTAGTGCGAATCTAAAGTCATAAGGACTTAAAACTGCAAACCCGCCCCAAGTTTCTCTGAGCAAATGAATGCTGCTCATTCTAGAAAGCAAGGAAGTCAGCAAAGACTACTAGTAGGTTAACATCCAAAGGACTCGGGCCAGTTTGAAGAGGCTCCTGTTGGCCAAAGGTGACCATCATAAGAGCAATACCACAGTGGACGAAAAGTTATTAAATACATTGAAATACAGAAATTCATAATAAAGCCAAAATGGTAATAATAATTGGTCACCTTGACAAGGATGCTAGGGAACCAACTTATTTCCAAAACTAGTAAACAAAAGAGAAGAAACAAGCATTTTATTGTTTTTTCCCTAAGAACTTCAGCTAGCCAAAGAGCAGGGGAGGAAAGGTTGCTCTTGACAGAAGCATTCCAGCTAATAAATGAGGAAACATGCTAAAATGAGACTATCATCCTTTGGCAGCCCCTAAGGATGTGATGGATGTGCGCTCTGAGCTGTGAGAGCTGCTGACGTGGCCCCAAAGGACGGCCGGTCATTAAGTGCTCCCCAGTGGAAGTCCACAAACACCACCACTCAGCCGCCAGCCCTGCACCGCTATTCCAGTCTCTGCGGTCTGAATGGCTTTTGTAGTTTCAGAGACCAAGCCAAGCCCCGTAATACGTGCACAGTGCTTTGTATTCGTTTTCTCGCGCGGTCCTTGTGGTTTCGCTCACTGGGATCCCCAACTGCTGCAAGTCTCGCAGCTCATAAGTACTACGGCAAGGACTTGAACCCAGGATTCTGGTAACAAGTCACTGTCTCTTTTTCCATGTTG
Source organism: Mirounga leonina (assembly GCF_011800145.1). Taxonomy (NCBI): domain Eukaryota; kingdom Metazoa; phylum Chordata; class Mammalia; order Carnivora; family Phocidae; genus Mirounga; species Mirounga leonina. Next base: position 9,243,905 of record NW_023270855.1, read on the forward strand.
TGCACCATCCAGGGTATCCACAGGGGATCCAAAATCTCTGGGCAGTGGCAGCTGCCTTGGAATAAGTGTGTGGCCTCTCAAAGTGGTTTAAAGGAATGAGAAAAAAGAGACCACAAGGGAGAAGACCACTATTTAAACAAAAATAAAAAGGTCTGGATGCTGCGGTTGTGTTCTTCCCACACCCCCTCCTATACACACCGCGCACATTCCCTGCCTACTACTTCCTTCCTTCAGAGACTCAAACCCACCGGAAACGGAAGCCAGAAGCCGGAAACCGGAAACCGGAAAACCACAGCCCACAGCCTTGACCCGGCTTCCTCCTCCTGCTCCTCCCGGCTCCCCCTCGCTCCCTTCCCCTCTTCCTTCCTCCCTCTCTGCCCTCGTCCTGTTCTCCTCTCGTCTTCCTTCTCTTTTTCACTTTCTTCACCTTTTTTGCCCTCCTCAATTATCCCTTTCTCTCTGAAGCATTTCCAGATTCTTCTGCTTACATAATTTCTCCCTCCATTAATCCTGTTAGTTAATAATTACTAACTGATCTGTTAATATTGTTTTGTTAGTACTTCACACATGGCCTTTTTCATATTCAGCCTTCCATCATCATTACTTGAGGACTTGTCTTAGGGCCTCCATGGCCCTGTTTCACGAGGACAGTTGCCAGGTTGACACCTCCCCACCCCCCAGCATGGGCCCCTCACATGGTGCAAGACACAGGGCCAGAGGGAGAGACGGACCTAGCACAGTGGGCTGGTCCGGCAGACGTTGAGAGGAGACACCTGCCATGGAGGAACCCAAAAAGGGATGACGAGCAGAGGCGCATATTTTCGTCCAAAGAAGAGGCGTCCTAGCCTGCTCCAGAGAGAAAGGAAGGGACTCGCTGGCCTGGAATCCCAGGAGGAGGCTGAGGCCACAAAGCCAAGTACATCCTAACAGGATAAATTGAACACGGGGTTATTGGTGGAAATTTGCTTGTAACAGTGTTAGGAATCAAACCAAACTTACTGAAAGTAGGATAAGAAGAGACACGGGGTTCTTACCTTTAGAATTCTTTGTTGTGCAAACATAGGGGCAACACTAAAATAAATTGAAAGGGGAAAAATACATCCGAATCCCACTCCCCCACAAATCAACTTGTCCAGTGTCCTTTGTGGTTGTTGTCCCCAGGCACTAATGTACCATGTAGTTGTGTTTAGTGCAGATCTCATTTTGAAGTTTAATTGCTTTCTCTTGACGTATCATAAACCTTTTTTTTTCCTATGGTGTTATTATATATGCTTCACAATAATTTTTATGGCTGCATAATATCACATCAATGTAGTGTACTCTGATTTATATAACTCCCTCTTTTTTAGATTTTCAGGGTTTTTTTTAAGATTTTATTTATTTATTTGACAGAGAGAGACATAGTGAAAGAGGGGACACAATCAAGGGGAGAGGGAGAAGCAGGCTTCCCATGAAGCAGGGAGCCTGATGTGGGGCTCGATCCCAGGACCCTGGGATCATGACCTGAGCCGAAGGCAGACAGGTTGTTTCTAATTTTAAATATTATTGCAATAATTTCATCCTTTTCTCTCTTAAATTATTGCCTTACCATAAATACACAAGGACAGGATTGCTGAAGCAAAAGGCACTTACGTCTCTTAGGCTATTTAAACCATGTGAAATTGTTTTTCAAGTGAATGACTCACATTACACCAGCCCCATTACAGACTCTCTGACTCGATATTTCTTCTTTTGCCTATATTCTCATAGTTTTAATTTTGTGTTTCTTTCCTTATTAGAGGTTGAATCATTTTCCCTACCTGGGTTTGTTTTTTAATTGCATCTTTTCTTTGTGAATTGAATGTCAGGGACTCTGCATTCATTTTATTTAGACATTCTGATCTCTTTTACAATATATGATGTGGTTTCTTAATTGGGGCTTTATGAATGCATTATCATCTTTATTTTGTGGCTGAAATGGCCTCCATACTCCAGGTGAGTATCAGAATGCCTATGAACCCTCAGAGACGTGTGTCTGGGTGTGCATGTGTGCATGTACCTGTGTGCACATGTGTGTGTTTTCTCTAGGTGCCCACACTCTCACCTCAGAGGGTCTGATCCCTCAGGTCTGCCGTGGGGCTGGAGTGTCTTTTATGCTTAACCAGCCCACCAGGTGATTCTGAATCACTGACTAGCCACACATATCTTGATTTATTAATTGAGAGCCAACAGTGAACCTGGCCCTCCTTATATATTGATATGAAAATATGGATACATTTCATCTTATACTTCTGTGGGTTCTTAGAGCTCAAATATTAAGTCTCAAGTGCAAACCTCAATGCAGATTTGTTTTCTCTACAATCTGATGTTAATCCCAGCTTCTGTTCAATGAATCTTTTCGGTGGGTCAGGTGCTCTGGGAAGGACTTTATATGCATTGCTTTATTTCATCCTCCCACAAATCTTATGAGCGACTCTTCTGACTACAGTTATCACTATTACTGTTTTAAAGATGAAGAGAATGGAGATCAAAGAGGATAAATGACTTTCTCAGGATCACAAGCAAATGCAGACCTTGAATTGTAGTTTTTGCCTCTAAAACCAGGTCCTTTAACCATGGTCCTAAAGCGCCCGCTCACTTGGTAGCCAGTGAGCTGAGGGAAGGACGGGTCAGAAGAGAAAGGCCACAGCCGCCACATTAAGCTGCCACATTAAGCCGCCTTGACAGGAAGGGATGTGTACAGGAGTGAAGATGGGGAGCTTGGCAGGGATGAGGCCCTGGGGACACAGACCTGGTGCTGAGCCCAGGAGATGAGGAAGGCTTTAAACTCAGCAGTGGCCTCCCAGCTCATAGGAGGTTCCAGCCAGCCTCAGCCGACCCAGGTCCAGGGCTGCCCATTTGTCTCCTGCAGCCTTTGTGGCCTGCAGCAAATCATCTGCCTCTTTGGGCTTGTACGTTATCCCTGCTCTACCCTCCCTAGTGTTGTTAAGAGGAATAAATGAGGGGTTGATATGACACAACTCAGTATTCCTACTTGTTGGAATCTATTATACTAAGGTAAAAGAAGGGGACAGCTGTAAGCCAGGAAATTTGCTGTTCCACTCACACAGAGCTTCTTCACGTCACTTTCTCTCTGGGGCTCTCACCTCAGACCTCCAGAGCACATCCCCTCCACTTGGCTGCTGGCCATCTGGTGACCTCATGCGGGACTTTGCTGAGAAACAGAGTCAACCAGACAGTGCCCCGTTTTCCCTGCAGACCCACTTGCCCCCTCCCCCCGCCTGTGTTCTCTGCCCCTCTGGAAGGCCGTCCCTGCTGCTGTCAGAGGCCAGTCCTCACCCGAGTTCTGGTCCTGTCCCCTTCTCATGGCCTGCATGCCTGCCATCACCCCTAGAGGCTGGAGCATCCCAGGAATATTCCAGGGTGCTCTAGGACCTTCCATCTTGGGAGGGAGCCCGAACAAGATTTGTCTCTCCCTCTGTCCTCGCAGAGAATGCTCCCCTCCCATACCATCCTGCTGTCACACTCTCCTCGCTGGCTCTGTCTGTGCCTGCTATCTCCCCATGCTCTAGATGTCATGTCTCTGCTCGGTTCCAGACCATCCCCTGTTGCCACACCATACTCCAGACTGGCTGCCAGAAATCATCACTTGGGGTTATGAGGCCTCTTACAACAGACGTGCCAAAACAGAACTGTGTCTTCCCACCCTCGTGCCTGGAGTCACACCTGCCCTTCCTCGTCTCAGTAAGTGGCATGGGGCACCCCCATCCATGTCGTTGCTTTCAGCCAGAAACTCGGAGGTAATCTCTGATTCTCCCCTCACCCTCCCGACACATTCAGTCCATCAGCAAGTCGTACTGGTCCAACTTTGAAGCTGACTCTGGGGTCTGCTCCTGCCACGCCCTCCACCTGTCTGGTCCAATTACCACCCGCACAGGGCGCACTACCGGCCTGCAGCCTCCTCGCTGGGCTCCCTGCTCCCAGCCTTGCCCTCTCTGCTGTCCTGTCTCTACTCAGCAACTCAAAGAGGTCTGGTCAAAAGTAACCAGCTCTTGGAAGTTTGCTGCCACAGACAGCAGCTTGGGTGAGAGCACTGGATGATGGGAGGTGGTGTGGAGGGGCACTGAGGCCTCCTTACAGCTGCTACGGAAGCTCCAGAGGTACGAGTGAGTCCCTCTTGGATCCTCAGCCCTGTCCAGCCTTCCTAGCAGATGCCCCACGGAGCAGAGATGAGCTGTCCCGCTGTGACCTGCTTGGATTCCCAACCCACAGAATCAGGAGCAACAAATGGTTGCTATCTTAAGCTACTGGCACTCCCCTAATTATCCCTCATGAGTGATCTCTTGTACTTAGAATAAAATCCAAATTCCTTGCCATGGTTTATAGGCCTTTCACATTCATTCCCTGCCTGCCACTTTCCACTTGAGCACCATGCTGTGGCCATACATCTCCTCTTCATTCCTCAGACATGCCACAGGCATGCCTGCCTCAGGGCCTTTGCACTTGCTGTTCCTGCAGACTTTCTTGTGGCTATTGGCATGGCTGAATTCTTTCTATTCCTCAAAACCCACCTCAGATGCCGTCTCTTCAGAGAGAGGCTTTTGCTGATCACCCTCATCACTCTGAAACATTACCCTGTTTTCTTCTTTGCACTTACCACCGTCTAGATCTATCTTATTCATGGCATCGGTTTATTATCTCTCTCTCCTCAGAAGCACATAAGTTCTGTGAGAGCAGGATTTTGTCCCTCCCATTCACAGCTGCATCCTTGGGGCTTGACCAGCTGCCTTATCGTAGACCTTTAGTAAATGTCTGATAGACGAATGTTCATTGGAAACAACTTCAGTATTTGATCATAGGCAAATGATTACATGTCTGGACCAGGGCTTCTTAAACCTCAGTGTGCGTATAGATCACCTGAAGGTCTTGTTAAATACAGAAAATGGTTCCATAATTCCAGGGATTCTGGAGTGGGCCTGAGTCGGCCTTGCTAACAAGCTGCCAGGTGATGCTGATGCCGCTGGTCCACAGGATGCCCTTTGCACAGCACGGCCTGTAGACATTTTCACCAGCTGGAGCATGTCGTGCTCCTACAAACATGTTTGTTTGGCAGGAGGTGCCAACGAGTGCTCATAATCCTCCCCCTTTGTTCAACCTTCTTTCTAGGTATTTGCAGTCGATAACTATCATGCCCAGGGCTGTCTTTTGCTTCTCTTGTTTTTCAAGTGGGTTGCTTCCCTGTCTTTAACAGCTATGTATGCTTCTCAGAATTCAATTACCCACTGCTCTCCACAGCCGCTGGCTTGCTGTGCCCAGGGAAGGGCCCTCTGAAGCTGTCCCGAGCACCTTGTCGGCCTGGCGTGAGAGAATCTAATCCCCGATTGCCTGTAATCACTTTAGCAATTAGCTAATGTCTCTGAGACTTTGAATCACCAGTCCTGGTGATTCAGGGTCCATCTGCGTCCATGGAGTTTCCTCAAGTGGCTTTGCTGTCTGGTCTCTGCCTCTTGGGCCAGCTTTTGCATGTCTTTCCTGAGGGAAAAGGAGTGATGTCAAGTGGATGTGGGGCCCTGTGCCTTCCTTTGCCTCCTGGGTTGGGCCCTATCGCTTTGGCTGCAGACACTTGTACCCATGTGTCTGCCTCTGGCCTTCGAGTTCATTCATGCCCATTAGAACTGCAGGGATGGCCAGCCCCTAACACATGGCCTCAGCCACAGCGGCTCAGGAAAGGAGGCATGGAGAAGACAATCTTTGTTAGGGCATGTTCTAGGGCTCGGTGTCCCCACATGCCTTTCTGAGCATTCACTGAGCAGGACTGTGCTGGGCAGTTGCCCATCTGTTATCTCCCCCACTCCTCCTGACAGTGACTCAGGAGGAGGCTGCCAAGAGAGGCGGGAGGGTCCTGTAGCTGGTGGGTGGTGGAGCCAGGACTGGGGGTGGTGCCCCCCCCGCCCCCCGCACTGCCGGTCAAAGCTGCTGCCACTGCTTTATGGTGCGTGTAATCAGACCGAATCTCCTGGGGGAGAGGTTCTTCTGCCGCACTGGGGCCATGTGTCAGGGATTGGATGGGAAGCTGACAGATGGGCCGCAGGGCCAAGAAGGAGTCTGCTTTTTGCGGGAGGCACAGGATGCAGACAGCTTTGTCAAGAGTAGGAGCTATGGGGCTCAGGCTCCTCAGGGCTCCTGACCCAGAAGAGGATTTCCTGGAGGACTGTGGCCAGCAGTGCTGGGGATTCTCCCTTGGGGCAGCCTTATGCAGAGGTCCCAACGCCCACACCAGGAAACCCCACAGACCCGCAGCCTGTGCCCCCAGAACCCTCCTCACTACTCCTTTCTGTAGGGTAAGCTGTTTTGGTGGCTCCTGCCCACTTAAAATTGTACAGAGATATTAAATTGGTAACATCGCCCTGGGCGTGAGTTGGCCAGACCATTTCTGAGAGAGGAGGCCATGGTCACTGGCAGGTGGAAGGTGGAGAGGGAGGGATGTTGTTCCTGAGTCGTCTTTGGGGGTAAGTCATGGTGGCAGGGGCGGTGAGAAGCAATATTCAGAGAAAGGAGCTTAAGGGTGGCAGCTGGGCAGGGGACCAACGCTTGCTCCAAACTGAATGAGGAGCTAATGAAAGCTAACACTTAATAGAGCTCTTACCATGTACCCAGCACTGTGCTGAGCACTTAGATTTCATTTCCTTCCTTCCTTCCTTCCTTCCTTCCTTCCTTCCTTCCTTCCTTC